>NW_015641116.1:318750-345214 GCF_001515625.1 Sinocyclocheilus rhinocerous
GGGGTGTTTCTCTGCAGCAGGGACTGGAGCACTTGTCAGGATAGAAGGAAAAATGGATGGGGCAAAATACGGTCAAATTCTTGAGGAAAATCTGCTGCCCTTTGCCAGAAAGTTGTCAATGGGAAGAAGGTTTACCTTCCAACATAACAATGAGCCAAAGCACACAGTGGTTGAAGGAGAAAAAGGTGAATGTCCTTGCATGACCTAGTCAGAGTCCAGACTTAAACCCCTCTGAAAATCTGTGGAATGACTTGAAGACTGCAGTTCACAAACGATCACCATCAAATTTAACTGAACCTGAGCAGTTCTGCAAAGAAGAGTGGACAAATATTGTAAAGTCTAGATGTGCAAAGTTAGTAGAGACAGAGACATATCCCACCAGACTGAAAGCTGTAATTAAAGCAAAAGGTGGTTCAAAAAAATACTGACGCAAGGGGGTGATCCTTTTTCCAACTCCGTGATTCTGGTTTATTATTATTATTTTTTCTGATATGTTTGTGTGATATCTTTCACTTGGATGCTATAAGTTGCACTGAGTAAACACAGCTAGATAAAGCAAAAACTGTCTGTCTTCATTTCAGGCTGCAAAGCAACAAAATGTGATTATTTTCTATACCCACTGTAGAATTTTATTTTTAATACAAATATTTTATATATTTGTACATTTATTGATTTCATATATTTTAAATGTATATAATTTTTTAACTATATAACATTTACAGATATTTTTATAGCATAAAATCATAATAAAAATAATAAAATATTTAAATGAAGTATAGCAATAAAAAAATTATAATTTATCTTTTTATATTTATTATTTAATATTTTTAATTTAAAACATTATAGGCATCTATTTATATTTTATATATTTAAAGTGATATATGGATTAAATTTTTATGATAACAGATATTTTGTACCATTTTATTGTTTGCTGATTGTGCACTCTTCACACAAGCCCTGGTTAAATCCCCTTTTTAGTCTACTGAAGGTGATGAAGTACTGGCATGTGGTGCTGGCTGATTTTGGGTGCTAAATTCCTTCCTGGCAGGAAATAGTCTGTGCGCACTAATGCTCAGACCCTGTGGGGCTTGACACTGTTACAGTGTTCTAGCGTCTTGCCCTGTGGCCAGACTGTAAATCTCTGTCTTGCCATTGCTGATGAGGCTTGGGCATCAGCTGCTGTTAAGTGGTCTGGCTGAATAAGTGCCTAGTTGGCAAACAAGCAGAAGGAGTTTGTGGTTTGGTAGGCTTGAAGTTTATATGTCATTATATCAGTTCTACAGCCAAAAATAAAGCCTTTTCTACGTATTGTTCTTGAAATGATGATGGCCACTCGGTCCAGGCGGTGCATGAGTCTCTAGCAGTTGGGAAGTGGGTGACTTTTTTTCCCCTGACAAAGGTTCCATTGTTCTAGTGAACACCTCGGGTGTGGGATCAAGCATTGTGGTTGCACATTTTTACGAATGCTGATTAGTTCCAGAGAAATATATGGCCTCTGTGTGCCTCTTTGCTCCAACCACTGAGCTGGGGATTGGTGTAACATTCTGACAGAGGCATATAAGGGTGGTCTCCAGAAGCATCAGGCTGTGTTTAGCATATCAGATGGTCTGCTTCCTTAGACCATCAACAGGGTTTCAGCCCTGTTTGCTACTAAAATGTCACCAAATGTTAAAAACTTAAACATTATTTATGGTATACATTTGTAAAGCTAAACTTTTTCTCAGGTTAAAACTTTAGGCATCATGTTGCTTTTATATGATATGTAATCTTCAATTACATATTTTCAGGCCATTTACTTTTTTCAGTCCTTATAAGTGGCCATAACAGTCAGGTTGTTGTCCATGATTTTTCGTTGAAAACAATATCCATTCTTCATTCCTGTTTTCTAGCTTTTTCTTCCAGGCAAAAAGCATCTTCTGCTTGTTTACACGTCACAAAGCCATTTCATTTGAGGGTCATTCCTCGTCTCACATGACCGCATGGTGCTCCTGGGAAGACCGCAATGTGGACATAAAACGGTTGTGTCTGCTGTGTTGCTTTTTATTGGTAGTGTACTGCCCACTTACACATGAAGCACTCAACATCCTTTCCTTTGAAATCCTATTGCGTAAACAGAAGCACAGTATGTGTTTTGGTTAGGGGTGCCCACTCTTTCTCCTTTTGTCTGTGTGTTTTGTGGAGCTCCTGTTAGCAGAGAAGTTGATTAGTACCCTCCTGTACGTGAGTGGTCAGGGAGGCACATCATTTCTCCAGCATGCTGTCATTACATTGCTTCGTTTGGGAGCCTCACAGAGCACTATGTGCAATTGCTGGCCCGTCATTGTGCCTCTCAGGCTTAATGGCACTAGGGCAAATCTCAGCAGTACATCTCGTGAGGTCAGGCTGTTGTGTAGTTGATTACTACTTTGTATGGTAGCTTTTTGCCTTCTTTTAAGCTTTTCACAAGAAGTTACACTGATTATTATGGCCAGGTTTACTTAGTGGCACTTTTGATACCCTTGTCATGTATTGTGCTAAAGTGTTAATAAGTAAAGCATATAACAAAATGGGTGAACAAACAAGGGCTAATATTTTCATCTACAAGATGCAACATGAATTAAGCAGATATGATTGCTTTCTTTTGTAGTGCACCTGGAGCTGTATTACGCAAATGTCCTATTTTAAGTGTCAGGTTATAATCTGCCAAGATCCAAGTTTCTTTCTGAAATCAGCATTCAGTATTTTAGGTTAGGATGTTTCTGTAATATAACCCCTGTTGTGTATCTAGTGGAGGGAAACAGGGCAGAAAGATGTGTGATATGCCAATGTCTTACAGTAAGAAAACAACAGAAAAGTAGGGCACTGTTTTTGTGTGGGATGTGCACAACTGTTATTACATCATATTGAAACTGGCAGCATTCAAACGGTTGGTTTCATTACATTGTCTTGACAGCCAGGAATTGGTGACTTGGAAATAATGATTTTAATTAGAGGATTTCATTATACTGACCTGAGACAAAGTGATGCAATAGCTAGATGTTATATGAGCAACACAGTTCTTCATTTTGTTCAATAGGATGCATCATTAAATGATCAATTTTAAAATACTTTTAGTGAAATTTTGGGGTCGGTAAGATTTTCTTTTTAAAGAAATTAATATTTAATTCCACAAGACCGCATTAAATTGAAAAATATTAAGCATCATAGCTGTTTTCTGTTGGAAAAAAATATATAAAAATATATATTATATTTATATATGTATATAACTTGTGTGTGTGTTTGTATACATATCTTAATTATTAGCATTACCAGAAGAAGTCATAGTAGACCAGTGTTGATGCTTCATACATGCTTCCACATTAGAGTTAAAAACTTTTGCGGGCCCTATTCAGGTCATCTTGTCCTCGCTTTATGTAGCCTATCAGTCTGCCAAAGTTTCTTAAAGGGGAAAGCACAACTTTATTTATATCCTCAAGTGTTCGGTGAACAAGTGATTCACCCTTTTACATGAGAAAACATGTTTGCAAAAATAAGATTAATCTTAAACACGTTTTAACAAAGAGGCTGTCTTCACAACATTTATAATGTTTTTTTGTTTTCATGGAGTCTTGTGCAGAGTCAGACTAAAGTTCTGCACTGTCTACATTCTCTTATCTTGACTCATCACTGGCCCTTATTTCTGGAGACAGAGTGCTGTCCAAAGGCTTATGTCCAACAGAAACTGTTTTTTGGAGACGATGCACTTGAGTTTCAAGCACGCCAGCAGTAAACCTCCATGAATAATCCTTTCCCAGCACTCAATAGCTGCCCCGTTGTGTGCCTCCGGCTCCTTCTTTTCATTATCATCTTCCACCGCCTTCCATACCCTCTGTCCACCCTTTCCCTATCAGTTTTTCTCTCTCCCACTCACTCCTTAAGAAGACATGCTACCTTGCTACCTTTTAAGTCGGCTCCTGGGCAGCTGGTGTTTGGTTTTATTCTGAATTTTTCTCCCTCTCTTCTGCTCTTCTGCAAACAGAGAAAGAGAATCCATATGAGGATGTAGATCCAGTGAGGAGATGTCTGGCCAGAAATTCCCGCCTGTTACCCGAGAGGTCCCGGGACTCACTCAACAAGATGTGGACCTCCCAGGACAGGAAGTCCATTACACCTCCCCAGGTAGTCTCCTTGGCTGTGTAAGATAGTGATGATAGCACCTGCTTTTCAATGATTTTTATTTAAATCAATGCTTTATATACATGAATTAATTCACCATATTGTTACTAAATTTAGTAAAGTGCTTTGCAACGTATTGTAGTGTATTTTTATGCACTTTTTAATTTTACAGATTTTGATTTATTATACATGTCTGCACCTTTTCATTATGCTAAAAGATTAATTTCTTATCAACTTCCCTCTCACCAGCTGCCCTCTAAACCGAGTAGTCAGTCTCTGCGGCTGCCAGGTCCTGCTGACAGGAAGAGCCAGCACACATCCCGCCTGTCTAAGAGGCACAGCCATGATGACATGCTGCTGCTACCCCAGCTGGGCATGCCTTCCTCCCACTGTGGCCTATTAGATGACAGCCTGAACCCTTCCACCGATACATTGGCGTCCCACAGGCAGAAACGAGTCCCCAAGGTAAACAATAAGGCTAAAATGGAGTAAAGTGACCCTGTAGCGGTTGAACATGTCTTTTTGTAATTTTTCTTGTAAATCAGGGATTCCTAAACTTTTTGTCAGCTGAACTCTTTTGATCAAAAATATATACTTGAATTAACCTCTGACATTTTAAGTTGATAGTTCAATAATTTAACAACACATTCACATATTCACGGTTCTCTGATGTCTGTTAAAGGTTACGTGACATATAACAGTGCTCAACGCTAAGGATTTTTTCTACTGGCCCAGTCGGGCCAGTGGTTCATATTTTTACTTGCACTGCCAACATTTTCACTATTACCGCCACAAAATAGTTGTCTATAATAATTGTCTAAAATTATTATTGTTTTCCACCAGTGTTATCTTGTAATCTAATTAATAAGCTTATTATGAGATTAAAAGTTTAGATTGTAGTTTCACAATTCTCAATTTTAGTTTCACAGGAAATATCACGAGAAAAACTACTAGCCTAACAAATACAAAGTTCAAACATTATTAAATTGAAGAGTCAGTAATAAATTAAGAACAAATAAACAAATTAGTAATAGTACAAATAAATACAATAAAACAAAGATACAAATGAAACAATGCTTTGTTTTTCAGGTTTGTATGCATTCAGGTACAGAAATTGAATAATCAAATGTAAAATAACATTGCATAGTCTTCACTGTATACATTAAATATAGATGAATCATTGTTAAAGCTACAAAACTTATTCAGTGAAGAGCAGTGAGGGATTTTCTCTTTGTCTTTTGTTGTTTGATTAACATTAATGACACAGACAGCAGCAGCTTCATTATGCTCCCATCAGTTTTAAGACCAAATGCACGGATCCAATATAATCTTTCACACTGGCCCATTATGATCCATTATAAACGCTTTTAAATCAATGGGTGCAGCACTGTGTAATGTGACACAATGAATCCCTGACACTAAACTTGGCACAGTTTTACCAACATTAAGAGTTAACAGTTGACTCTTCAGAAGCACACCAGTCTGCCTTCCAGCTACTTTTTCCTCTGCTCCTGAATGTTTTTGTTGGGAAAACACCTTCAACTACACACAATTTTAATGCCCATAACCTTAATGTTCATATGCTGTAGGGTTTAAAGAGAAAAACATGGAATCTATCGCTCAAGTTTACATAACCACTCTCAAGAATGGAAAAAAGGAGCCCTGAAGGACTGAAAGATTTAGTTTCACTGTTTTTCCCGTTCCAGACATTTTACAAGTTGCCATAGAGCGGTCCCAGTGGCTTTTAGGAACTCACTGATAGCTAAAATCAATAACTTTCCCATCTGGATACAGCAGCCCCTTAAAATATTATTTGCAAAACTTAATAACATTGCTGGCTAAATGTGTACATAAGGGGCAGTTTAAAAGTCATTTTGAATTGGTTGTAAGTAACGCATCTTTTTCCCTATCAGGTGGTGCAAAGAATAAACTCTATCTACTGTACAAAAAGAGGAAAGAAGAGGCTAAAGAAACTTTCGCTTTCAAACATAGAAACTGCGTCTCTAAGAGGTAAAGAGTTTTACCGTGATGTAATCTCTCAGAATGTGCCCCAGTTGTTCATGTTCAGACCAAAAAATGTTGTCAGTTGACCCTTTGACATTAAACAACCCCTCTACTCTGTTTGTAGATGACAACAGCGAGAGTGAAAGTGACTCTGATGACAGGTTTAAAGGTAAGGGATCAGCACATATGGCTGAGTGAGCAATGTGTTTGAGTTGAGTGCTACTCAAAGATTCTGTCCTTGGAGCAAACAACATCACATGACCCTGTGATTTGTCACAAGTAAATGTCAAAACTGAGCAGTGCTATGTATATACTCCTATTGTTTTTATTAATATTTTGAATGTAATATTACTGTATTTAGTAATATTTTGAATTAGCTTTTATTTTAATATTTTCAGGTTTTAGTAATTTAGTAATTTGCTTTTGTTATTTTTATTCGTTTCAGTTTGTTCATATAATAATTCGATTTCATATAATAATTCGATTTATTTCAATTGAAGAAAACCATTTTTATTAGTTTTATTTTTAGTAATACCAAATCTGGACCTGAGCATTAGATGAGACTGAGCTCCACATAGGGTCTGTTAAATTAGAAATCTCAACAATTTATCTTATAATCAGCCTGTTTTTTTGATGATAAAAGCGTTAAAATTATGTTCATGTAAAAGTGCATTTTATATGAACATCATTTAACAATAACCATGTACACACAAAATACAAACACAGTTCTTTCACAATATACATGTTGCCTGTAATATTGTGTGGATTTTTATTTATTTATTTATTTTTATTCTTTTTAACGCAGCCCACACTCAGAGGTTACTGAAGCTGCAGTCAATGCTGCGAAGTGCACCCAGTTACAGGACTCTGGAGCTGCAGCTGATTGAGTGGCAGGAAAGGGAGCTCTTTGAGTACTTTGTGGTGGTCTCACTGAAGAAAAAGCCCACCAAAAACTCTTATACTCCAGAAGTCACTTACCAGTTCCCTAAGGTGAATATTCTCTATAAAAAAAGGGAGATACTGTTTTTGCTTTACAGTTAAGATGCTGCACAGTGGGATATACATTACTGTTTGTGTTTAGGATCCCTTTATATGTCTTTTTAGGGTCAATTCTTACAGGGTTGCTGTCAAACAGTTTCCTGATGAAGTCTTGTTATATGATTTTAAATAATCCTTGCTGCTTTTTGAATGTCATTCAAATTGAGTGTTTGTTTTTTTTATTCAGATGGTAGAATGTAGTTGTTTGGATACTTGATAACAGATCTGTTTACATCTGTTCAAAAGTTTGGGGTCAATAAGAAAGAGATTAATACTTTTATTCTTTAGTACTTTTATCAAAGAATCCTGAAAAATATATATGTATAACGGTTTTCACAAGAATATTAAGCAGCACTTTTTTTCAACATTGATAATAAGAAATGTTTCTTGAGCACCGAATCAGCATATTAGAATGATTTCTGAAGGATTACGTGACAAGGCTGGAGGAATGGCTGCTGAAAAAAATGGTCACATAAATAAATTACATTTTAAAATATATTGAAATATAAAGCAATTGTTTAATTTTTTTAAAATAAAACAATTAATTATTTAAATAATTGCAGCCTTAGTAAGCATAAAATGCATCAAAAACATTTTCAAAGATCTTACTGACCCCAAATGTTTCAACAATAATGTAATTATGCAAATTAGAAACAAGGCTGAAAATACAGCTTTGAGCTCTTATCGTTTGGACGTATTGACAATAAGTGGCATAAGCAGGAAATCGTTGCCATAGCAATCATGTTTAGTTACAGAGATAGGTCTTTAATTAGCTGAGATTTGCCTTAGTGATTGTGTTCCCTTGAGAAGCTGAAATATGTTGACACTCTGCCCAAAAGAGGGTCAACCCGTTAATGTGTTTCTAAACTAGAGCAGAGGGCTGATGGTGACATGGGTTGTGGTAGAACTGGGGGATTGTCCCCTTGTTGGGCGGAAAAAGTACATATTTGACTTAGTAATGAAGGTGCAAAAGGATACTGTAAAGAGGCTGTGCAAATACAGTGGGTACGGAAAGTATTCAGACCCCCTTAAATTTTTCACTCTTTGTTATATTGCAGCCATTTGCTGATTCCTTACCAGGTCTTTTCATCTGACCCTCACAGTTAGAGAGACTCACCAAGCAGATGAGGGAAGCTGAACAGAGACTCAAGGCTATCCCACAATTCTGCTTTCCAGATGCCAAAGACTGGAGCCCTGTGTCTGAATACAACAGGTATTACTGTTTTTCTATGCATGCAGAGATGCACTGAGTTTAAAATTCTGGCTGTTACTGATAATCCAATAATTATTTTCATGTTATGGCCAATATTTAAAATCTATACAGTTGTGTCTAAAATAAAAGTAAAACACACTAAAAAAATCTACTCGGTCAAGTTACTCATCACAGCATCATAATGTGCAGTATGAAGTATGCAGTATGATATAATTATGTTCTTGAAAGTTGAAAGTTGAACAGTCGAGATGAGAACGTCCCTATAATAGAGTTGGAAAAAGCACCTCTATTATAGGGCTTTGGGAGAGCAGATTTACGTCTTTGCTTCAATCTGCCACCTTTTAAAATTAGCCCTGGATGATGACAGGTCATTTAAAAATAGGCAGAAATGAGTGCCCACAATTAAATATCCAATATCATCTGATATTTCCAATATTAACTGATATTGATTAAAAAACGAATTTAATGCAATGATAGTTTCAAAATATCATACATCATAATTTATATGTCTGCATTACCAGCACATTTAAAATAAAGCAAATTTAACAGTACAAAAATAGCACATGTGGCATTAGTCACATTTGGCTGGAAAAAAGGCTACCTTCAAGAGCACTTTTAGAGATTTTTTGGAATTGTACTTCCATCAAGACAATTACAACCACATTGTGTGGGTCACAGGAACAACCCTATCGCACAATCAATTCATCAACTGAACTGAAAAATGACAATTAAACTTCCACAAGTATTCATGACCAAATACCTCATGTCATAAACTCAGTAATTTCTTTGGTTTTCTTGCAAACATCTTATCTACCTGATAAAGTCTTCTAACCACAAAGGATACGCCTCAAAGGCAAAGTCATCAATCTCAAGAGCATTTCCTCTCAAGTGGTTTTAAACAGTTTTTCTACTTGTTATCACCTGATCTACATGAGGGTTTGGGGACTAATGATGGCTATCTTTGTTTTGCTGCAGTGAGACCTTCTCTTTCATGCTCACCGGAGAAGATGGCAGTAGACGCTTTGGGTATTGTAGACGGCTTCTGGTGAGTCTCTTTCTCACATTATGGATGCTTTTCTTGCTCCCTTTGTTTGTGTTAGTACAACCATATGTATATTGTATATTGCATCACACACTGTAATTAAAGGGCAAGCATATGGATAGAGGTTTTTGGTCAGTCACTTGAGTAAGTGTTTGGTTTGCTCTCTTTTCTGTGCTCAAAGACTAACAGATTCTCATAAACGTGTCTCCTCTGGTTTAATGAGAGTTTCTCAGGAGACGAATGGAAATGCAAACCATCAAAAGATGTCATTGTATGTAAGATTTGGTCACATATTTGTGTGCTTTGAGTTTTGTGGTGATTATTGTTTTTGGATGTTGTGATGAGCTGCATGTTTCATGGGTTTTATTTGTGAATGTGCAGTTAGGAATGTGCTGCCTTTTCTGAACATTGTTGTTATAAGTTATACATTATATGTTTTGCATTAAAGTGCATGTTAATGGTAATCTGTGCTTTGAGAATGACATTTTAAAGTGTTTTAAACATCTAAACATTTGTTCTGGAAATAAAAGAAGAGAAATGTGTCATTGATATGCTTGTCAATATTTGTCAATATGACTGCTGTTGCTATTTCAGAACTTTCTTTTTATAGATGTGACATGATGTTGTTCAGTTTTAGATTTAGAGGGATTCATTATTGGCTTGTGGGATTTCTTGAGCTTCTATTCTTTCTCAGCTCAGCTTTTTGAGCATCTGAATGGCCCAGTGGAGAGAAGTGTTGACTGTGTTCCCTGCAGGGAGGAAGTCCAGGGGCTGGCATGAGGGCAGCATTCCTGAGGATTTGAACCCAGCTCCACATGCTTGAATTAATCATCCATTTGTAAAAAGTCAGCAGAGGAGAATTGCATACCTAATATGGACAAGAGGAATGGGGATTCTTTGTGTTCGTGTGCTTTGAGAGACACTAACCTGATTGGATTTCTAGAAAATAGCCAGACTTTCGATTGTTTAGTGAATTGCATGCGACAACTCATTCATTTTGTGGAACTGCATCTGTGCTGTGTTTACACTGGAAATTCTGTATTCATTTTTAAAACTTCCATCCATTTTAGACTCACACCATGCACTATTTCATGTGTTTAACTTTAGGTTATGAATTGAATACTAAATACAAATATGGCATAGGAGGACAACATTTAAAGGGAGTGATTATTTTAATAGTCTCATCCCCACGTTTTACAACAGCATGAAACTATGGCTCTATTGTTAACATGCAAACTCATGTTAAC
This sequence comes from Sinocyclocheilus rhinocerous, assembly GCF_001515625.1. NCBI lineage: Eukaryota > Metazoa > Chordata > Actinopteri > Cypriniformes > Cyprinidae > Sinocyclocheilus > Sinocyclocheilus rhinocerous. Next base: position 329,429 of record NW_015641116.1, read on the forward strand.
TTTTAAATTGTGGCTTCTCTGTCTCTCTCTCTCTCTCTCTCTCTCTCTCACTCTCTATTTATTGTCTCTCTGTCTCCCTTATTCAATCTTAGTATTGCTTGCTAAACCGCCCATCACTATTGCTCATACTTATCAAGTCACATCCCACAACACTTGTAATCATGACATTAATGACATCTAAAATATGCAGCATGTTGAAGAGAAATCTAATATCTACGCTACTGTTCCAAAGTTTGGGATCAGCAAGTTGTTGATATTTTTCAATATTGATAATAATAAGAAATAATTCTTGAGCACCAAATCAGCATGTTAGAATGATTTCTGAAGGACCATGTGACACTGAAGACTGGAGTAATTGATGCAGCTTTGGATCACAGTAATAAATTACATTTTTTAATTTATTAACATAAAAAAAAGTTTTAAAATGTAATAATATTTCACAATAATACTGTGTTTGCTGTATTTGATAAATGCAGCCCTGGTGAGCATAAGAGATTTATTTTAAAACAGTAAAAATCTTACAGGCCCTAAACATTTTAATTGTCCGCTAGATAATAAAATACATAAAATAATCTAATAAAATACGAACCACACTATCATTGAGACTTCTGGTTGGGCTCTCATCCACCCAGAACACCCTAGCAACTGCATAGCAACACACTTAAAAGCATTCAGAATTTAACGACAATATAGAAATGCACTGGCAACCACCCACAGCACCCTAGCATCATGCATATGCAAGCAACACCAAAATCTGGTTTCTTCTCAATTTCACCTCTCACAGATGTGATTTAGTACCTTATACGTTTTACAGAAATCACCTGGATGCTTCCATGTGTTGCATACCCCCGAGTTACTTCATGTGTGTGATTTAATTGCTTGTGTAATCTTTTCCCCACACCTGCAGCCGATTGGGAAAGGGCCTCGTCTTCCTGAAGTGTATTGTGTCATCAGCCGACTGGGCTGTTTCAGCCTATTTTCCAAGGTGAGCTCAGGCTTGCTCACACACACACACACAGGTTTGTTTTTGTGAAAAGTGGGGACATCCCATAGGCGTAATGGTTTTTCTACTGTACAGACCGTATATTCTATTGCCCTACACCAACCCTACCCCTAAACCTACCCCTCACAGGAAACTTTGTGCTATTTCAGATTTTCAATACACTCCATTCTGTGTGATTTATATGCGTTTTGAAAAGTGGGACCTGAATGTCCTGAAAAGTCACCTTCTCCTTGTAATACCTATGTCATACCTTTGTCATTATACAAATTTATGTCCTCATTTGTCACAAAAATGCGCACACACACACACACACACACACACACTTCCACACTGTCTCTCTGGCTGTCAGATATGGGCACAGCTGGAGCAAGGCTTGTGTTGGCATTGAGGAACATCCAGCTTACATCTGTCTTTCTCTCTGGCCTATTAAACCACTTTTATTTCTTTCACTTCCACCTTTCACTCACGGGAAAGTGAGGAAGAAGTATAAAAACATGCTTGAAAACATCCAACCTTGGTTTGGTTATCATAATATTCCGTGGAAATCTAATCTGCATGTTTTCGTCAATCTTGAAAAAAATCTCATGTAGCCGATGAAAACCATGACTTGCTAGTGACAGGTTAGAATTCCAGAGACTTCCACACACATATCTGAAAGGAAAAAAGAAACAGACCACATGAAATCGATCGCTGTTCTGCAGTGTATAAAACCAGTAGAAGTGCCACAATCTACTGTACATCTGAATGCCTTTTAACACTGTGTTTTTCTCCATCAACTAATTCAGCATTAACTTATTACAGATCCTTGATGAAGTGGAGAGGAGGAGAGGGATTTCGGCTGCTCTGGTGTATCCTTTCATGAGGAGTGTGATGGAATCTCCTTTCCCAGCACCAGGCAAAACCATAAAAGTCAAAACCTTCCTGCCTGGAGCAGGAAATGAGGTTAGATCCTTTCCTCATATAAATTAGACTGCTGTTATCTGCTGTAGATTAGAGTTTATTCATCACTCATTGAAGCAAATGTTATATAATCTATAGATATGAGATCTGAATCCTTAAAGACTACATGATATTCAAATATATTTAAAATATATATTTAAATAATTTTCATTTTTTTTTAAATATCATGTCAATTTGAATATATTTACATGATATTCAAAAAAATCAGCACTGACTATTTTTTTTCTTTTTCTGCTTACCTGGTCAGGCCAATAGTTTACATTTTCACTTTCACAAAATTAGTCATTTACATTTTCTATGAATTTTAGTTTAAAATATTAAATTCATAATTTTACATTTTTAATTCTAAATGTACATATTTTTATATTATTATTTAATAAAAATATATTATTAATTATTATTATTATTAATGATGATAACAACAACAACAGCGTTTTATTTATTTATTTATCATTGAATGTTAAGTTTTCTTTCCAAAGAAAAGTTGGGTAACACTTTAGAATAGGGAACACATATTCACTATTAATTAGGAGTTTTCTCTCAATAAACTCCTAATTTGCTGCTTATTAATTGTTAGTAATGTAGTTGTTAAGTTTAGGTGTGTGGTGGATTAAGGGATCTAAAATATGCTCATGCAGAATAGGACATTAATATGTGCTTTATAAATACTAATAAACAGCCAACATGCTAGTAATATGCATGCTAATGAGCAGCTAATTAATAGTGAGAACTGGTCCTTAAAATAAAGTGTTACCAAAGTTGCAATATATGCTGGAAATATTTTAATAATTATACAATTATATATAAAATTCATAACACTTTTGCTGGAGAATGATGGCATATACAACAAAACATACTTCGTTAATAAATGTCTCTGGTCCTATTGTGCAAAATGTAATAACTTTCATTGCCTCTGAAATGCCTTTTTATGCTGCATGCATGGGGGGAATATAGTAATAAAATAGTCAATAGTAATATTTTCAATTTCCATCTTAACAACATTCATATTGCTAATTGGATTAATGTACAGTGTTTTATTTTCCTCAGGTTATTGAGTTACGAAGGCCCATGGACTCCAGACTAGAGCATGTGGACTTTGAAAGTCTGTTCAACTGCCTGAGTGTACGACAGGTGGTACGTGTTTTTGCCTCTCTGTTGCTGGAACGAAGAGTCATCTTTGTGGCTGACAAGCTGAGGTGAGACACCCTTGTGTGTTAGCTCAAGTGTCTGAGTTATCATGCATCTGCAGCCTTTGAGCTGATGAATATGAACTGTCAAATGTAGGCAGCATATCATCTCATGTAACGCACTCTTCATTCCCATGAGAAAGTTCTTGCTTTTTCAGACCAAACATGGTCAAGCAGTCCTCCCAGTCCTCCTCTAAGACAAGCTGACCACTGTGACAACAGCAGTCTGAGTGTGGCCTAACAGCAGATGTTCTCAATAACCCCTTTCTTTACTGATGTGCAATGTCACTTCCAGTTTTCCATCTACTCATTCAGAGCCCGTAAAATAACATCTGCTACAAATGAAAGATTTTTATCTTTTTGGGTTTTTCTCCTCCTGTTGGTTGTTGTAGTCTTTGTTTCAGATCTATTCCTTTCCCAGATTCTCAAGTCAGAAACTCAAGCTAAGTGGTCATCACAGTATAAGAGGACAAAGTTTAGGAAAACATCATTCCGTATTTGTCACTGACCATAGGGATTCTGAATGGAATACCAATCATAGTATCGGTCCGAATGTTCCAGCCAATATGGCTTGGCTTATTTGGGCAGAAAATAGCTGTTTTCGGGCCCAGTTGTGTTTTGTCTGTCAGTGTCCAACCAGTGCATCTGTCAAATAGCAGCTTTTTACTGCGGTTTTGGTTAAAGGGTGACCCAACGGCTGCTCCATGCAGGCCACTGCTAAATTCATCAGAGGAGGCATTTTTGACTCCACCCTCTAACACTGGGCTAAACTCCCAGGAGTCCCCGCTGATCTAAATGCAGAAGTGGGTCAGGCCAGAGACAGGGCTTTGGTGCTGTTAGGGACGTTAAGGTCCCCGGAGGTTTCGGCACCCCCCTCCGAGCCTTCGTGCTTGGTCACGGAAGCTTGTGGCCGGGCATGGGGGGTCATTAGGGAGTAGGTTATTTGTGAAAGCTTAATCTCCACAAATCATCAGCCAGTTCAAACAAACAGCAGCGGGGTATGTGGGGTGGGCAGTTACTGTGAAAGAAGGAATGCACTTCCTGTGTGAGTGACTGCCCGTGTTTCTCTCCTCTAATCGGTGTCCGTATTGTAACAGGGTGACAGATGTTACTTAAAAAGTTACAAATTTACATGCACTTTAGAAGTTTGATTTCAGTCTGACTAAAACAATAAGTTGTCTTTTTTAAGTCATGTCAACGCTTTAGTCCGACTGAAATACCAGTCTGGTTTTTGAAGAACTAAAGTCCTGATGATTCATGCCCAATTTCGATTGCCATTTTTTTTAACAAGCAAATGGGCCGATACCGATTGCTACTTTTTTTCTTTAAGCAAGAGACAAGAAAGTATGAGAGAGTGCATTAAAAAAGATATTATTTGCTCTATTACATGCCAAGATTTAAAGCAAAAACAGGATGTTCTTATTTGAACTTTGTGAAAATAATGCTACATAAAACACAAAACACTAGACGGGCTGAATGAAAATGTAAATTTACTCTCTGACAGTAGGTGGCGCTTATAAAACTAGCAATACAGGTTCCTCTTTAAACTAAGTAGCGCTGCACTTACAAACACTACTTTAATAGGCATTATATGGAGGTAAGATTAAAAGAAAGTGCCATCAAAACTTTTCTGAAGACAGTCAGTGCCATCAGAAATAGATTCATATAAACCCCCACCCCCAATCAGTATTTAGTGTATAATCAGTATTTTTTTAATGAATATATTGTGTATGAGTACAATTAACATTTAGATTATTGTTATTATTATTAAAATTATCTAACATAAAACGCTAAAAAATACATAAAATCAAGATTTTTTTCTTACTTATAGTCCTCAAATATTGTTTTTGTTTCTGTTCCACAGTTTCTGTTTATATATAAAAAAAGATTAAAAACAAACAGATTTGTCATTACTATAGCAGAAATACTGGTGGAAATAGGGGGCCTTCAAGTCAAAAAGGTTGAGAACCAGTGCATTAATCAGACAACAGTTGGTCTCTGCATTATGTGCTTGCTCGATTTTTAACTCATGTGAACGTACTTAGTGTTATTGACCTAGCTTGTGTTGAAACCTTTCCTTTGCCCTCTGCTTCTTCCCACATGGTACACCAATGGTTTAGTTCACAAACTTGATAATATTTGACTCAGAATAGCAAAACATATTGTTTTTGAATCAGAGAACAAAAGTAGTATGTGCTATGTAGTTGCTCAAAGTACGCTTTTCAAAACCCACTCTTTGTGAATGGGTTTGAATCACACCCATTATCATAATAGATAGAGCTCTAGTTACAACATATTATGCTGTTAAGCCAAGTATTGACATTCCATGGGCTTGGCTCTGTTCAAAACAGGATAGGTGGATTGATGGGATTTAGTCCAGGCCTAGCTGTGTTGCCCAGCAACCTTAGGTGGATTATGGGCAGCGCTAGACTAAGGTAGAAAAGTCTCCTTTCTCCCACATCAAGGACATTGCTGCGGCTCTCTTGGGAAAGACCACTGCAATCCATTTCCAAAAAATGTCTGCCAACAGTGTATGATGTATTCTTCTGTAGCCTGTAACATATATCGGCTGCTCAGAATCTGGCAGAAAGAACACTCACTCCATGTTAGGCAATGCTTTCCTTGGGATTTTCCTTGTTTGCTTTAACCCTTTCCACTCTGTATAGCCACTTTCTGAAGCTTAAACCATCCTATTTCTTGTGGCACAGAAAGTAATTGTTCTCGAATCATAAACTTTTCCATTAACTTTGTGATTGTCTAGGGAGCTCCTCTTCCCAAACCAGACACTGATATTCAATCAGGCTGCCGAGTGAGTTCCTGTGGGGGGTAGAGCAGCTATGATTGTTAATGAAGTAAATACATCACCCAATATTACGTTGAAGTATCCGCAATAATACATTAATTTTTAAACGTTGTATTGAAATTGCTGCTACTGAAATTTCTGTACTATGATATGCATGTTATGTGATTATAAAAAAACAGGAAGGAGTTAAACTCTCCAATTTGTTGCCTGGTTTTGTCGTTTCTAAATGACTTCCTTTTCTTGGGTACATTGTGTGTGCAAATTTTGGTCTAGCTGTAGATGTCTTCCTGTAGTAAGTGACTGTTGTTGTTGAATCAGAGCACAGAAAGGCAGGTGGGAAAATGTTTTGTGTCCCAGACAAGATGACAAGAAAAGGAGACGGAAGGCCTTTAGGCAAATGTAATACAGTAATGCCAAGTTGGCCAGTGACTTTTGTGTAGCTAGTTTCTGTAGTAAACAAGCCAAAAAACATGAACATTGAAAAGTTTTCTTCATTTTTCTCCTTTTCTCCTTTTATTATCATCACAGTGATTTGTTTTAGTATATTGCATAAAGGTAGGAACATAAACTTCACATCAAATTTCGCATAAACTTGGTGTTATTGCTCTTACATCCACATACCGCATGCCACCACTGGTTAAACATGCAGAAGCTCTCATTAAATATATATAATTACTCTCTGAGCTCTTTTTCCAAAAGCCAGCCAGCCATCCAACATTCCCATTATTTTTGAAAGATGCAGTAATATTGAGAATCTGTCCAGTTCAGTTTGGCTGGTTAAATGAAAGCATATGAATTTTTGCTACGATTAGGATCTTGAATATTCACCCTTAAGCTGCTTCTGTTGCAAATTCTTCTTTTTAAGGCTAGCTCATGTTGCTCGCAACAAACATCAAATTCCAGCAGCTGTTGGGTTCTGCTGGATCAGTGTGTTATTTTAATAGCATTTGAATGCTATAGTATTTATTAATATTTTGAATGAATTGAATTTCAGATTTCATTTTAAATTTTAGATTAAATTTTGTAAGCAATTTTGTTAGGTTGCTTTAGTCACTTTTATTAGATTTTGTTTTTTTAAGCTTCATCTCTATTTAGATGTAATTTATTTTTAGTTCAAATATTTTAATGCTTCAGTTTTAATTTCAGTTAATTGCCAATGCAACATTTCGAAGTTAAAGATTTTTATGTAATATTTTTATTTCAACTTTATTTCAGTTAACGAAAACTATTTTTTAATAGTTGTAGTTTTAGTTAACAGTAACAACAATGGTGTGTTAACCCTGTTTGTGTGTTTTTAGACAGTGTGAAAATGACAGTTTGATTTCTAATTCATTAGAATTTTGTTTAAAATGTTGCTGTTTTTTAGAGAATTGAGAATTCAATTTTTATATAGAATCTTTTAAATCTTTGAGGAAGGTGATTTATCATCTTATGATTTATCTTCTTGTGATAAAATATACAATATAATAGCTGTTACGTCTTTTTGTTCTGTCAGATAAAGGATGCAGTGTGTAAAGGATATTTCAGTTGGTTGAGTGTGTTTGATATGACTTTGTGTTTGTGCGCATACCGGCTCTGTATGACAGTCCAGATAGGAGTCAATTACAGTAGCTAGCAGCAGTTTTCAACTCAACCCTCTATCTGTGTTGTTTGGCTCCTGGAGGATTCGGGCAGCATAGAGTGGTGTTTGGACTGGTCTAAAGTTCCGTCTTCAACTTTTCCCATGAGTACTTGCCTCTGAGGCCTCAGTGCTGACATTCCAGGTATCAGCTATCAGAATCTGCCTGTCTCGCCTGTGGCTAGGTTTTTATAATCTGTCTATCTCTGTTCCCAGTGTGAACACGCCAGAATGCAGGATGCAGAATCTCTCACACACACAAACATTCAGACACCACCTAAAGTGTTTTAAGCACAGGCCATGAAATTTAATATTTTGATTTGATTAAAAATGCTAACTACTAATTGCATGTGCTAATTTGTGGATATGCAAATTGTTTTGAGACCTGGAGCTAATATATTAAAATTAGTATTTTTTTTATGTATAATAAAAGGGGGCATTTGTGGAAGCCTGTTTCTGCTACAGGATAAAACAATAAAAAAAGGTAATTGCAACTACTTTTTATCTCACAATTTGGACTTTGTGTCTCGTAATTCTGAGGGAAAAAGTTAGAATTGCGGAATGTACCGTAAATTAAGAATTCTGATTTTGTATCTCACAATTCTGACGTTATTTCTCTGAATTTCTCTGAAGTCTGACTTGTGAGACAAAAAGTTGCAGTTACCTTTATTATTTTTTCATTCTGTGGTGAAAACGGGCTTCCTTAGGCATTTGTTTCGTTCCTAACAACACAAATGAGCAGTATTGGAGCTGCAATTATGTTTAGTTTCCTGTCAGCATACCAAATTTTATCTATGGGTTCAGTCCTGATCCTTTCTAATTCATGGCTGGAGTCGGTGTGTTTCCAGTGGTTTATTTTCTCGGCTTCTGTATATGTGGGCCTATGTGGTGGATGGGACAGAAAGAGATGAGAACAAGAGAAAGGAGGGTCAGCCACTATCAACAAGCCGTGGACCGTGAGAAGGCTGCTGTGCTATTTGTGACTTTGCATTTAGCCTTAGCTGCGACATTTGAATGAGAACGAGCGTGTGTGTGGTAGCCCATCACAATATCATCTTTACCATTTCACCCTGAAGATAAGACGGACATGCAGCCTGTTTCACATACAGTAGGTAATGTGGCTGATAAACCATCTTGAATACAAGCCACACAGAAAACCAGACTGATTTGATGATTGTCTTGTGGGAACATTTTACTCTTTTTGTTGGAACATTACTAGTGATTTACTGGTAAAGTTTTGACAACTGTAAAGTAATGAAAATTTGTATTTTCTCCCCCGTTTGTTACTTCATAAAACAGTAGATTTATGTTTTAGGTGCATTTCTGTACGTTTTTTGTTTGTTTATTAATCGAAGTCCAATTATTTTCTGTTGCAATGTTGGAGTGTATTTTCTCCCCCCTGTTTGTTACTTCATAAAACAGTAGATTTATGTTTTAGGTGCATTTCTGTACATGTTTTTTGTTTGTTTATTAATCGAAGTCCAATTATTTTCTGTTGCAATGTTGGACACTTTAGCATGTTTAGCTTATCCCCTTCTGCTACATTGTGAAAGCTGTGATGTTTGAGTGCATAAAGCTGTGGCAACACATCATGTCCTTTCCTTCACCTTAAAAATGGCAAATTCATGGACACTGTAAATCAGAAGTTTGGGTTTAGTATTTTTTTTTTCATGTTTTTGAATGAATTTGTATGCTCATCAAGGCTGAATTTTTAAATCGATAATACAGTAAAACAATAATATTGTGAAATATTATTACAATATAAAATAATTGTTTTCTATTTTACTTTTTTTTTTTATTCCTGTGATGGCAAAGCTACATTTTCAGCAGCCATTACTTCAGTCTTCAGTGTCACATGATCCTTAAATCATTCTGATATGCTGATTTCTTATTATCAGTGTTGTTTAATATTTTTATTTATATGTATTTAATTGTATTTGTTTTTTTTTAGGATTTTTTTGATGAATACAACTTTTCTAAGAATAGCATTTATTTGAAATGTATGAAATGTAACTTTATAAATGTTTTACTGTCAATTGAATGCATCCTTGGTGAATAAAAGTATTAATTTCTAAAAATCGTATTAACCTCAAACTTTTAAACAGTAGTGTAGTGAAATAAACATTTCCAAATAAACAAGTGGACCATTTTGAGATGACACTAACCTTCTAAAATATATACATTAGATGGCAGAATATGTACAGTATAATGTAAATGCATAGTATATAATACACCATACCATTTGTGACAATCCTGTTAAGATAAGAAAATGATCATATCAGTGATTCTTATGACCTTTTATCATGTGTTTTTCCACTCCAAGCTATCATTATCTCCAGAGGGCTTTATGTAACTGGTGTCTTGAATGCCACTGTCACAATGTGAATAATATTACAGGAGATCATTTGAATAGCACTTATGTGGTGTCTATTGAATGCCACTGGCTATTTTCTTGTGTTGCTCTCGTAATCTCAGACTCCATTGTCCCCTTGCTAAAGCCAAAATAAACTGGAAAATCTGGGCTCAATATTCTTTTTCCAGAACAGGATTTGCTAAGAAGGTCGGTGAGATTTTGTAAAAGCTAGGTGATTGACTGTGCTTTTCTCTTTCCCTACAGTACTCTTTCCAGCTGTGTTCATGCGGTGGTGGCTTTGCTCTACCCGTTCTCCTGGCAGCACACCTTCATCCCTGTGCTGCCCACCTCCATGGTGGACATCGTCTGCTGTCCCACGCCCTTTCTAGTCGGGATTCTCTCCAGCTCACTGCCAAAGCTCAAGGAACTACCCGTGGAGGAGGTACTTGATATCTCTTGTCACTAACTCCCAGCTATGCTGTTGTCACCCGTCTTGTTTGTTGTAATAGGATACTTTGCCAAGTGTGTACAACATGTGCTTGGCTTTGTACCAGCCTAAATTAAACTGGTTGGGTTGATAAACTGGCATTAGATCCGGGGGGAGAACTCATGCAGTCTGTGGATAAATGCATAAATTCCCGACCACAAAGATTAACTTTTTTATGTCAAAGATTCAAGCATTTTTTTTCTAGCTCTTGGAGGCTATAATTCTGCAAGATGTTTCCCTGATCGTGACTTTGAATTTCTGTGAATATGGTCACATTGGCAGCTCTCCTTAACAGTTCAGTTTTGCTCTTACTCTAATAAGCTGCCTGAACATTGAACCCTTGTGTAGTAGAATATGGGGCTAAAGTCATTTTCCCAGGTTCAGAAAGTTGTTGGAATGAGTGAGAAGCATACTTAATATAATAACATGCCCAGAAAATGGAGCATTTTTTTGTGTATGAGCCTTGTTGAGCCATAAGCCTAGATCAGCATTCCTGGCCAAGCTGTTGCTTTCTCAACTGGGAGAGTGTTGTTGTTCCCAGCTGCCCATAGGACACTGCCAGCTTGGCCACAGGGCACAAGTTTGGCCCTTCCTTAGTGTTGGCCATTTAGTGCATTTGGCAGAAGTTGTCTTCAGTACTACTTTCAAATTGCACTCTGGACATAAGTGCATTTGTAAAAGGCCATAAGGGATGACCCTTTGCAGTCAAAACATCTGGAAGCACACCAAATTGTGGTGCTTGTCATTTTTAACACTGCATTTTTAAATGGACGTCAGGCTCCATCTGTTGTGGATCATCTTCTGGAAATGACGTACAAACCTCCCAAAACAGTTGAATATAGTGTGATTAAACCGAATGATGCCACCTAATGTTTCAGCAGATTGAGATCTGTTTCTCTTTACATTTCAGACTTTAATGGTCGATCTTGGAAAGGACCGCTTCATCAGACAGGTTCGTCTCCCCAGTTTGACAAGTTTGACAAACTCTCCCATGGCTCTAGCGCAGCTAATTGTCGTGTTGTCATTAAGATCTGAGAACAACCGTAATATAAACAAGCTGGCTGTGTCATGCTATGAATCACTGAGTGTTGTTACAATGTTAATCTCCATACTCTTCCTGTATACAGATGGATGACGAGGCCTCTCTATTACCACGCAAACTGCAAGCTGCTCTGGAGCAATCTCTCGAACAGAGGAACGACATCATCAATCAAGACTCCGACAGCGAATCAGATGAAGGTGAAAAGCCTGACGTTGTGGCCTTGCCCATCTGTTTACAATGGTCTCACTATCTGCATATATGTTTGTGCATCATGAAACATGCTCTGACTGGAAAGCAGAACATCTGGCTTCACTGTATTTCATTTCCTATTCCTAGTCTTTTTTTTATGCACCATGAAAATGAAGTAAATCTTGGTAAAGATTGATTTAATATTTTTGTTTATGCCTGATAAAATATAAATGGCTGTTTTAGTTGCTCTAAGATTTTGAATAATGCATGCTTCTGATATCCTCTTATTTACAGAGTGCACCACCTCTTTGAACAGTGTTGTATCAGAGGCCTTCATCCGCTTTTTCCTGGAAACCATTGGCCACTATTCGCTGTTTCTTACCCAGGGCGAAAGAGGGGAGCGCAACTTCCAGCGCGAAGCCTTCCGCAAGTCAGTGGCCTCCAAGAGCATCCGGCGATTCCTGGGTGTCTTCATGGAGTCTCAGATGTTTGCTGGATTCATCCAGGATAGGGAGATGAGGAAGTGTAGGGCCAAAGGTAAATCATGCTTGGTCAATTAAAGAAAATGCCTTCTCATAAAACATGTCCTATTAGCCTCAGGCTCATTATAAGTGTCATTTGAAACCCACACCCAGCATAATTATGAGATGGGGTGGAGGTAGTCTCAGCCTCAGGCGTCATGACCACGGACCGTTGGCTGAACGTCTGATGCATATAGCACACAAAAGTGGAAACACCAGAATCTTTAAAATACGTCCGAGAGTTTTATACGTCCGTCTGTTATTGTAGCGACATTTCCACGCCCCGATGCGTGACACTGAACGAAACAAACTGTGATTGGTTGTTTGACATGTCGGTCAAATGGCCTCATGGGCGGGCTTTGTCCAATGAAAGCTGCCATGGATTCCAGACCTTCAGCCTTCAGTCTGGCAGACTAGGGTGGAGGCAACTGAAAGTCAGATATTTACTGCCACCTGCTGGTGACCAAAAACAATGCTTTTGACAGAAGTGTAAAGTTTATTTGTTATTATTTATTTATTATTTTTGTTCTAATGAGAATTATTAATATTAATCTGTGATCTATTGTTATTAAGTAATGAATTGATTTTTATTGTTTATTTAATTTGATTATTTTCATAAACAGGTCTATTTGAGCAGAGGGTGGAACAGTATCTGGAAGAGTTACCAGACACAGAACAGAGTGGAGTCAACAAATTTCTGAAGGGTTTAGGTGAGTATAGCACACCAGTTATGTGACACATGCACTACCAGTCAATTTTTTTTAAAATGCTTTTGAAGTCTCTTATGCTCAGTAATGCTGCATTTATTTGATCAAAAAGTAAAAACAGTAATATCGTTAAATATTATTGCAATTTAAAAGTACTGGTTTCTATTTGTATGTATTTTATAATGTAATGCATTCCTGTGATGTACTAAGATTCAAAAGTCTGGGTTAAGTAATATTTAAAGTAATTAATACTTTTTTTCATCAAGGACGATCAAACAAAAAAGTGACAGTAAAGCCATAATGTTACAAAAGATTTGTATTTCAAATAAATGCTTTTGAACTTTTTGTTTATGAAGAATCCTAATTTTGTTTCCACCAAAATATTAAGCAGCAAAAACGTTTTTCAACATTGATGATAACAAGAACTTCAATCTTTTTATCTGAGAACCAATAATAATTAAGCAGCATATTAGAATAATTTCTGAAGGATCATGTGACACTAAAGACTGAAGTAATGACCGCTGAAAATTCAGCTTTGCCATCAAAGGAATAAACTACATTTTAAAGCATATTAAGATAGAAAACACTTATTTTATATTGTAATAATATTTCACAATATTACTGTTTTTCTGTGTTTTTAATCAAATAAATGCAGCCTTGGTGAGACTTCTTACAAAAAACAAAGCAAAACAATCTTAATTCCAAACATGTGTACTTATGTAAGTATTGTTTATGAAACTTGATACACCAAAATTTATTATTTATTTACCCCCCCAAACACTTTATTGTGAAACCAAAGACTGTGGACATTTTCTACGAATGCTACATCTGAAGACCTAACACGGCTAAGTCAAGTATGTTAAGATGTGCCTGTTATGTTGACTCTGATATTTTTGTACATATTTATGGAAGCTGTGCTGTTAATCACATGTAGCTCTGTTGTTACCTTTACTGGTACTTTGTATATGAAACTAGAGAAATAATAGGATGGTACTGAGAGTATGAATGGTTATATTGCAGTATAACCTCCACCCTTGGAGATAACTGTGTTGAGCTGGATGAGATGAATGGAAACTTGACAGGTGGATGGATGTACAGTGGCTATGTAGTATTTAATGCTAGAATTTCTCCATGAACTGTATTTTGTACATTTATTAACACATGAAGAGTATAATTACCTTATTTACTATGTTTAATGAAAAAAATCAATAAAGGTTTTCTGTTAACATCTCATTCTGCATTAATTAACAACATTGTTACAAAATGTTTAGGACCATAGAAGCAGACCCTAGCATGCTGTCTGTTCAGAGGAGATATTCCCATCCCTGGCCTTTTCGTGTAGCAACAATGAATAATACACTGGGAATGTTTTGAAACTTGACACAATTTTGCTACATTAAAGGAACATACGTATAAAACTCCTGAATTGGTCATATGTGTATTTCAAATCATAGCCAGTGTCTGGAGAAGACCGATAATGAAAATGAAGTTTGCAGTTATCCAAAAGTATCCAAAAATTCTATTTTTATTTGTTAAATAATGTGAACTAGAGAAATATATAATAAGATCCTTATGCAACAAGCTTTTAGCAGGCTTTGTTCATTGCATAAAATCTTATGCAAATAAATGTTATTCTATGCATAACATTTTATGCAATAACATTTTAAATGAAAAGAAAGTTACCTAAATTACATTTAAAATAATATCTTGTTATAATTTTCTGGAAAGAAGTTACCATTTACTCTTGTCTTATTTCTTTTGTTTCCAAAAACCTCTCTTCAAACTAAGTCTGAAGTTTTTTCTTCACAAATATCCAATACATTTCTAAAATAAAAAACACAATTTTTTTTCAATAAAATGTTTTGATAAAATATATATTTTTTAATCCACTCTCCATTGGCAGGTATTGCAGAAAGTTTATTTTAAATGCTGCCTGGGCAAGAACAGTCTCAAACAATTCTATCAAAGCCACTGAGAGCAAGTGCAGAACTGACATCTTTCTCCTACATGTGCCACAGTGGGAGCCACAACAAAGCACTACCAAGAAAAATATGACAGTTCAGTAAAGCCATCAGCCAAATGGATACCCAGAGCGATTTCTTTTTGACAAAACCTGTAAAAAGCTGTGAAGGAAATTGTAGGTATTATGAAAGCTGTTGTAATAGATACCAAAGAATAAGTGCATACCAAAATAATAAATACCAATACATATTTTGAACACTCGCCGAACACTATTTAAACTATACATATATTTATGCATAAAAATGCCAATTATAATGATCCTGATAAAACATGTCGAAGCAACAGCATAGGCTACTTTTGGTTTTTCCAGTTTCATGGGATTTTTGGCTTTTGTGATTTTAAACACATGAAACTGATATAAACATCTTTATCTAACCCTAACAATAATATACTGTATATATAATCTTATTAAATGTTTTAAATGCTAAATCTTGCATATCCTACTCGTTATTTCCTCACTTGTGTTACAAGAAAACTGAGGCAAAGGCGACATCTGCTGGATTGGATGCAGGCGACATTTAAAGGTAGAGAACTTTAGTGCGCAACGCGGGGTGCGTATCACGAAAAAATACAGGAGGTGAAGGACAGGATTGACAATGCGGTCGGTTTCGTTATAACTTTGTTTATGTGTGCGTTTTAGACATCTTCCACACACAGCAGATCTACTGGAGACCGCACAGTGAAACTTGTGCGTATAGATGCATGCACGATTTTGCCTTTTGACAGTTGCAGCTCTTATAGAGGGAATACGCGTGTAAGAAATGTAGTCTCCAGGGGTGGAAAGACTTTTAAAGATATGGTGATGTGAAGCCGTTTAGACAGTGAAGCATTGCTGAAATCGCTACAATCTTCCGGCCGCCGAAGAGGAGGAGGAGGAGGAGAAGGATGGTTTTT
>NW_015641116.1:345625-350242 GCF_001515625.1 Sinocyclocheilus rhinocerous
TGTTTGTAGTTCTCAACCGAATCATTCGTCAAAGTGCATTGGATTGTGGGTATTAGCCATTAGAGTGTGCACGGATCCACACTTCAAAAATCAACCTAAAATAGTAGACCATCCGGGGACTTTTGGCATACTCTTTTCAACATATATGCTTTGGGACACACTAATTCTACTCTCACATACTATTTAGGATGGATAGTATTCGGATGCAAGGCTGGTATCGCCACTAGTGATGGGAGAAACGAACCTTTTCGAAGCTTCGAATCAATTGAACCAATTGCTATAAAATACCATGAAATAGGAAGTGTCTGTATAATATGTGGCTTTTAAAATATTAATTTGCAGGGCTTGTTTTGTTTTGTTTTATGGAGAGCTTGTATATATAGGCCAGAAATATATATTAAGTACTTCTCATCCTTTTATTTACACAAATGTCTTGTTAAAAATGTCTACAAATTGATGAATCGTAGGTAAGTCGCAATGGCAATAAGGCGGCAAGGCGGGCATACACGGTGCGATTTTTGCTGTCGTACGAGCTCGCAGGCGATTTTTTTCTCATAGGCGAAGAAACGAGATAGCCTATGTATGACCAGACGATTTATTCATATCTAAAACGAGACGATGTGAACATGCAGTGCATGTTTCATTCATACTCGAAGCCGGAGGGCGCTCTCACGCAGAATGTCCAAAACGGCCTTATAATATATAATAATGTGCATAGTAATATATAATAACTTATGACGTGCAGGAAATCCCTAATATGGACAAAGGCATCCAGCTATGGCTGTAGCTAAAAAAAGGTAATTTCAGGTCATTTCCAGGTAATAAATATAGTATAAGAATAATGCAGTGCTAATTGACATAACATTTATTACAATATAGAAACTATACTGCCTTATTATGTTTGTATAAGCCAATCCTAAAATTGTCATTAGGAAAACACAGAAAAAATATAATAGATTACAAATGATTATCGTCCAGCAGTATATTTGATTTCTTAGCCAATTAAAAGACATAAGAAAAATAAAGCTTGAAAATTAGACAAAAGTTTTTTTTTGTTTTACATTTCTGTCCCCCTCATTTCTGAAATTGTGAAATTTCAGAAATGAAATTTCTGAAATTTCTGCTTGTGCTTGAATGGTTTAAAGTCATTAAAATGCGCATAAAGGAATCGATAAGAGGAATCGAAATTTTAATTTTATAACAAGTAGACGATTCCTGACCTTAAGCTTCCTATTCCAGAATTGGAATAGATTTTGGATTCCCAAGCCTAGGTATGGGTTAACATGTTAAATAAAATGCTCTTTTTTTGTTAAGCAGCTGAAGGAAGCCAATGAGGAGTGCTACACACTGGCCACGGCTGAGGGCACACGAGGAGGAGTGCTCAGGAGTCTGCTCCACTGGGGTTAAAGTGTGCAGTGTGCACTACTTCCTGCCGCAGGTACAGCTGTCACAGTGTGGTGTGGAGCTCTAGCTGTGTCAGAGGCTTGCCGTGTCCTTGCCTTACTGCTGCGAGAGCTGCTCGGCTGGATATCGCAATCGTTCTCACACGCACACGCAGAGGAATCCAGATCCCGTCTTCACCATGGAGAAGGTAAGACGGCCCTGCACTCAATTTTTAGGAAGATTTTGCGAGCTCGATTCTGCAAGATTTGAATTGTCTTTGAGTTGACACTGAGGTAATCTGCAAACTGCAGCTTCTTGTGACACAGAGATGACGCATGATGTGTTATTGTTTCGCTAGTTATGCTTTTTGGGAATACTAATGCGAAATGCAAATGTGAATATTTTTGGCATTCTTTGAACAGGCAGCTTTGCTTTCTAATGAGTTATTAAAGCACAGCAAGTGCAGGGTTCAGAATGAAGACTTCATATTGTTTTTCATGACAACAATGCTTGGCTTATGAATATGAAGTCCCAGAGTAGTTTAAAGTGATAGTTCACCCAAAAATCCAAACCTGTAAGACTTTC
This sequence comes from Sinocyclocheilus rhinocerous, assembly GCF_001515625.1. Taxonomy (NCBI): domain Eukaryota; kingdom Metazoa; phylum Chordata; class Actinopteri; order Cypriniformes; family Cyprinidae; genus Sinocyclocheilus; species Sinocyclocheilus rhinocerous. The sequence continues at coordinate 347,594 of NW_015641116.1, forward strand.
TCATTAATCCATAGAGCACAAAAGAAGATATTTTGAAAGTCAACGGGGTCGAAACAACATTTACTTTTAACTGTATGAACAAAAAACACTTAGATGGCTTTCAAAATATCTTCTTTTGATACGTTGGAAGTGCAGTTTATGCCTGCTAGACTAGTTGTTGCGGGGGTAAGCATATAAGACGCCCACTCATTTGTGGCTGACAGATGTGGTGTGTCAACAAACCCCGTTCTACTGGAATGCAAAAGAATCAGAATCATTTTAAATGTATCTACAGTGCTGTTCTGAGTGTTCAGAGCCCAGGATGGCACAGAGCTTGTGCACCTTCTGCAACAAGTGGCTGAGAAAATGTGCCTGGAGTCCACCTTATATATATTAAAAAACTCATTACTTTTAATCTCAAAATGATTTATTTTATTTTTATTTTATGTGTTTCCACTTCCTTTTCACTTGTTAGAATGATACTGACTCATTTTTTCCCCAATACATGTTCACTTTTTTTATGACACCTTTTTATTACACTTTTTTTTTAAATAGCTCTCTTTATGAAGAAACCTATGATGTGTGTGCTTGAAGACATTGGCGTGTTTTTTCCCCCAAAATTTTCACACTAAATCATATGACTGACAATTGTTTGGTTATTTGTAACTTGTTTAATGGGACATCACATAATTGCAATACGCTACAATTAAATGTTCTGTGTCACTAGACAAATGGCTGCATATTTACACATGGAAAGGAAATAATCATCTCAGAGACCCAATGGTAATTTAAACATTAGATTATGTTTGTATCACTTATATAAAGGACATGACTGATTACCATTTTGGTATAATTATTTCTTTCAGGCCTGTTTATCTGTGCATGTTAAAACTTCCATCTTCAAACCGACAATTGGCTATTATAAACATTCACTTGTAATGAGTGAAGACATAATGAATTGAATAATCTGTACTGAGACATTACCATCTGCTATGGGCAAATCTGCCATTCCCCTGTCATGATCTCATAACCAATTATGTTAATGGATGTTACTAAGGTGTTCTTCCAAGGGAGGAACCTCCTCTCAAGTTTCTATTAATGTACTTTCTCTAGAGATGGCTGTGCTTGCTTGCTCAGGCAGAAAGATACTCGTGCTGAATTCACTTACTAGAGAAAAGGAGTCACCTCTGGTAGTAGAAAGAAAGAGAGAGAGAGTGCGAGAGCTTTTTGTTTTAAAAGCCAAATGGAGTGGCATGGAAGGCAAGACGGTGAGACGCAGGCACGCCTGTCTGCCCAAAGAACAAGAGAATGACTGGCTGGGTAGACTAATTGTGTTTTAAAGTGGGTCTGTGGGTACACAATGGGGAATCGGATGGTTTTAAGCTCCCATGAGCACTGCATCAGCATGAGAGAAGCTTCATTCAACCATTTGACCTGCAGCACCAGCCGCGAGACCCTCCACCATCGTCTGAAATAGGCAAGACTAAAGTCTTTCTTTTACCAATCTCTAATTAGCTCAGGTTGGCTTTTTGCTTGCACATTTCTGCTCTTAGCCACTGGACATTATCAGCTCCGCACCATCTTTTTCTAACCCCTCTTCTTTAACTCAATGAATAATGCATTTTATAATAAGTGTGAATAATTATCCTGTGATGTATTGTAGTGTTGTATTTTTTATGTGACCCAGTTTCTAAAACTGATTCTCTCTCAGCAAACGCAGCACAATTTTGGCCAGTCTGTCCAACGCTAGCTTTCTTTTATGAAAACTCCTGAGCTTACTCTCAAGATGCTCTGAAATCCACTTAATGTATGATAACGACACCACAAGTCCTCACAGCAAATGAGAGATGGAGTGATAGAAAGAATGAAAAGAAAAGAAAAAGAAAGATAAGAGAGCGAGAAAGAGTGGTAGAGTGTGAGAGAAACAGAAGTGCGGGTGTGAAGCAGGATGTGGTCGGTCCGGATGGTTTTAAGCTCCCATGAGCAGCTCTAGAGGAAGAGAGAGTTGTCAGATTTGTAGGTCAGGCTGCAGGGGTTGTTGTCAGGCAGACTCACGGTGGTAGAGGGGGTTTCTTAGAGGGGATCTGCACGACACCGATGTCAGTTCGGGTTACGTATGGTTTCATTAATTTCCGCCAATCCCATTTGCCCGCCCACCTGCCTTTTCCCCCTTTATGCATTGGTTGTTGAACATCTCCTACCTGTGAAAGATTTTTGAGGAAGTCATGCCTCAAAATTCTTTCGAGAAGTGGAAGTGTTATATGATCATAATTGATTTCACACTTTGCAGGGCATTGTGAGAGCACATCTCAATTCCCATCTGCTCCTGGAGAAGGCTGACCCGGTTTCAGCGTGTTACGTGGGAGCAGGCCCGGTCTGGAGGGACCTGTCCCTTACTAGTGCTGATCTAAGGAAGTGAGGAAGCAGGGCACCAACGTGTTCCCTCATCACCGATCCATCTCACACCCTTTTCGTGCACTCCTCCGTTAGGGATGGAACGATTACCGGTTTCACGATAAATCACGATAAAATGCCCTGACGGTTAGTATTACCGTTTAAAATTTAATTATCATCAAAACCGTATTTGATTATCGCGATTTTGAAAACTCGCGGTAAATCCTGTCCAGCCAGCATCAGTCTGACGCAGAAGCAGCATGCAATGTGGTTGTT
>NW_015641116.1:350496-385979 GCF_001515625.1 Sinocyclocheilus rhinocerous
ATTAATTTGAATGTTTAGAAATATTTAGTGTGCATTAATGATCTAAGACATTAATGATCTAGTCTAGGGATGGAACGATTACCGGTTTCACGATAAATCACGATTAAATGCCCTGACGGTTAGTATTATCGTTTAAAATTTAATTATCATCAAAACCGTGTTTGATTATCGCGCTTTTGAAAACTTGCGGTAAATCCTGTCCAGCCAGCATCAGTCTGACTCAGAAGCAGCATGCAATGTTGTTGTTGTTTTTTGCACGAGACGAAATGGCGGAAGGCAGTGACAGCGTTCGGGAGATTTTTCAGCCATCTAAGAGAACCAAATCGGTGGTCTGGTCGTATTTGGGCTTTTACAAGAGTCCTGAAGGCAATTTAATCGAGGACGGTCACCCTGTCAGCTGATCTTGCAAGAAGAAAGTAGCTGCAAAAAGGGTAAACGCATCAACTTTGCACAGTCATCTTCGTGACCACCCCCCACTGTTATATAGCGAATGCAAGGTAACTTTTACCTCAATACCAAAACTAACTGGGCAAATAATTGGACAAAAAAATATTGATTAGAGATTAAATATTTCGTTATCTCACTTCTAAAACTGATTCTCTCTCAGCAAACGCAGCACAATTTTGGCCAGTCTGTCCAACGCTAGCTTTCTTTTATGAAAACTCCTGAGCTTACTCTCAAGATGCTCTGAAATCCACTTAATGTATGATAACGACACCACAAGTCCTCACAGCAAATGAGAGATGGAGTGATAGAAAGAATGAAAAGAAAAGAAAAAGAAAGATAAGAGAGCGAGAAAGAGTGGTAGAGTGTGAGAGAAACAGAAGTGCGGGTGTGAAGCAGGATGTGGTCGGTCACCAGTATGCACTGAGGCAGTGGGAGCTCTTCGGTGTTGGAGCCTGTGGTCTCGTACTTTAACATCTCTCCCTGTGCAATGTGTCAGTGTGTCTCTGTCTACCCCACACTGTCACAGCATCAGCCGGCCTGCGCTTCTAATGGACAGACTGTATATCCAGTGTGACAGGTGCTGCCGGTTGAGGTCCTTCATTTCTAATGGAGTTCTGCATTCTGCCTGACTAACTCTCCCTGGTCACAGAATTATATATGCAAAGGGACTGTTAAAGTAATAATGTTTTATTTAGATTATAATTTTTGCTACAGTGGAATGGAAATGAGAATGTTTGATTTATTTGTTGACGCCGTTTGCCTCAGCCCAGGTTAATGTGGATGTCTTTATTCAAAGAAACTCATTTCAGGAGACACTTTAAAACCTAGCCAGGCATCTCTGGTAATTTCTTTTGGGGTTTATTTGTATATCTAAAACAGAAACAAATAGGTTTAGATTTAAAATCAAATCAAATCAAATTGTAAAATTGAATATGAATTTATTTTGTTTTTAATAAAAATAAAATATGAATGTATCATTTAACTTTGATCTTATTGAACAAAACAAAACAAATGTATTATAATTTAAATAAAAGCATAAAATAGTTATAAACTGTCTGTGTAGGTAGGTCTTTTACTTTATTTTTTAGATTTTCAAAAGCAATAAAATTATTATAAATATTTTAAGTAAAATAAAATAAAATTGTAAAAACCGGTCTGTAGGTAGTTTATACAACCAAGAAACTTAGCATTCTGATCTGATATTTTTTTGAATGTCCAATGCTAGGTGTATTCCAGAAATTGTGGGGCATTCATTCACACATGAAAAGCAGTAGGTGTTACTTTATTTGGCTCTTGAAAAGCAGCAAAATAATTATAGTAACTATAATCATTTAAAATGTAATAAAATAGTTCAAACCTGGCTGTGTGTGTCGTTTGCATGATCATGTAAACTTAGCATTCTGATGTGGTAGTTTTTAAATGTCCAGTGCTAGGTGTGTGTGAAATGTGGGCCATTCTGAAGGCACACTTGAAAGCAATACTTTATTTGGCTCTTCAAAAGCAAATGTAGAGTTACATTCCTCATATTGGCAGGGCTTTTAATGAAACATTAACTGATTGATCAAAGCTCTTCTGTGTTCCATTTTTGTCTGTGTTTCTTTTGTTGGAAAAATGATGCATTTATACGTCCAGAAATATTTATAAGCATTTTGATGTGCTTTGTTTCTCCACTAAAAATAAATGAAGCTAGCATAGAGAGTGACTCACAGAGGCCAGCGAGGTCTTTTGCTCTATATTGGTCAAAATGATTTGAACATACTTAAAACCTCATTAAACCTGCAGAACTCTGAGAGATTCCTCATGCTCATATATTGTTTTCGTGCATTTTTCCATTTTACGTTTGTAACATTTCTTTTAAATATGTCATTCTTGATTACAGATAATGTGTTCTTAATGGGAATCAGCTAATTAGGCCTCATTTCCTCTCTTCTGTTGTGTTGCGTGTCTCAGGAGCCGGTTGCTGCGGGCATGCAGTTGTCATGTGTTCTCTCCACAAACAGGAGCCTCTGGAACTCCTGTGTGAAACGTGCGACCTCATGGCCTGTAGCATCTGTCACCTGTCCGCCCACAAAGACCATCGGTATGCTTAGAGAACACATACCCACTGACACGCATGGCCACATTCACAGTGCTCTTGTACACATGCAAACACTCTCTCTCTCATACACTTTCCTAAACACATGCACAAAGATGCAGACAGAACAGGTGGCCACTTTCTCACGTATCAACAAATACGCTCTCGAGCATGTTGTGTGTAAACATTAAAAGTCAAAGGTGTTTCACTGGCTGTTGGTTGCTTCTCTTTAGACTGGTGCATGTTGGGAAAGCTCTGCAAGACCAGCGCTGGCTCCTGCAGAACCTCATGGCCCGAGTGGAGGAGAAGAGATCTGCTGTGGAGAGCACCGCTAAACAGATCCAGGGCAGGTGAGACGATATCACACCCATTCCACCTCCATGATGCTGCTAATGTTAGCGTTAATGCTAGTTAAACAAAGTGTCCATTACTCATCTAAAATGTGAACAGCTGGGATTCTTAAGACAACAAGCATAGTTTATATGAAGCATAATGACGTTGACAAGATCCGTTACTTCCTCTGAATGATTTCAGCAGATGTTCAAGCATCCAGATGTACTGGTCATATCGGTTTGTTTATCCTTCTATCCTCAACCATCTCCTTGTTCGCTTTTCTTTCCGTTTCTTTCCAGGCTCCATGGTATAAAGATCACGCAGAGGAAGGCAGAGAACCAGATAAAAATGGCTAAGATGATTATGATGAACGAGCTTAACAAACGGGCCAACCTATTAATAGAACAACTGGAGGTAATTACTTTTTCCCTCGTTTCTCTCCTCTCCGTCTTTCTGTGCCGTTCCAAACGTATTCATCTCCAAACATCCATCTGACCGTGGATGTACTGGTGATGGAGCGTGCAGAACAGAACGTCTTCTGAGCGAATCATGCAAAATAGGCAGATTCTGCCAAGTAGCGACATATCAAAGCAGATGGGGATCTTAGGAAAAGTGGTGAGGAGATCCACGTTTTTGTCGTTGTCTTCCGGTTGCAGAGTATCTCCAGTGATTTCAAGCAACGTCTGGAGGACCAGCTGCAGGGGGCCATAGAGCTGTGCAGCCAGCTGGAGCGTGTGCAGAACTTCATTACCTGGGCTACAGCCCACCACAGATGCAATCCACTGCTATTCAGCAAAGAGCTGGTAGGATTTTCTCAACGTCCAAGTGGGCTTTAGATGTTAAGATTCCTGGCAGCTGCCTGCTAAGTTTCTGGCGGGTCTCAAAAAGATGTCAGCACTATTAGTTTAAAGCAGCCTCGCCTCTTTTTTGTGGCTGCATTTAGATCTCTTAGAAATAGCCTTAATCGTTTTCTCACAAACATAAAAATAGAGAAACAGTGCTGTAAGAGTTTCAGTTTCACTGCCAGAACTGCATGCAATATTTATAACTCAGAGTTCTGTAATCATGAGGTTTGATCTATTATTCATTTGTCAGATTGCTCTTCAGATGCAGCAATTACTGGAGCCACTGATGCTCTCAGAGGCTTGGACCTCGTTGAAAATCAAGTTTAACTGGGATGCCAGCTTCTGGACCAAGCAGATGTCCACTTTAGGTAAGCTGAGCTATTGGACAATGGCATTAGATGGTTATTTTTTAAAGCCATTCACATTTGTACTTTCTTACAGTTTATAGTTTATCATACAAGGACAATGTTAAACTAGATTTGCACATTCTGAAGGAAATGTCAAGCCCTCAAAAACTGGTTTTAAAGTTGTAGGTGGGCTTAGGCTTTAGACTTTGGTTCTGTGTAAATGAAATTTGGCGGCAGTGTAAAGGTGACTATAAAAGTAGGCCAAACACAATGCAGTATACAAATATGATGGCATTATCACTTCTGTTCATTTGGAATGGACATTTTTAAATGAGCTTACAACTTAATCTTTCAATTAATCTTTCTTTCTTCAAATTTAGTCACGTCATAATAATTTGTCAATTCCTAAGATGTATCTGAAAAACATGTATCATATCTTTGTTAGCAGTAAGTTTTAATTAAAATCATTATAATTATAAAAAATATTTATAAATACTAAAAAATAACCACTAGTACAAGATTAACACTGGTGAACAAGAAGAAAAATGAAATGTTTGAGGAATATCTGTGGCCGCGCAAGCACTGTAATGATTCCTCCTTGCTTTAGGTCAGCTGGTTGTTGAAGGTGGAAGTCGTTCATACTCAGAGGTTGTGGGTCATCCCAGTATCCTGCGACCCCAGCCTGTCCCATGCATAGCATTACCTCCTCTGTGCCATGCGGTGCGTGAACCTGGCTGCGCCTGCCAGACCTTCTGCCAGCCCCAGCTCTGCTGTCTTCACTGCAGACCTACTCAATCCGTCCCTTTGGATAAATTCCCTGCTCAATGTCTTCAGGCCACCAGGCGGAGCTCCCCGCCGTCTCTTCACAGCTGCTGGGAGGCTGATGCATCTGTCCCGGTGCATCCACCAGGAGCTCAGCCTATACAGCCGTCCACCTCTCACCCTGGATCTGACCTTGTCCAGCATGGAGCCAGCTCAGCTTCACCTAGGCAGCCCGTCGGATCCAACAACCACCTGCTCCCTGCTAATTCCAACCAGGCTGACATGGACGGGAGAAAATCTGCACCAGGCCAGCCTCCTTGTGAAAGAGGGCAAACATCTGCACCCGAAGCAACCACAGGGCAAGAAGCATCACCAGACAGTGAGCTGCCGCTGGTCCACAATCAGGCTCAAGTGCAGACAGCCACAGAAACCAGCAACCAGCCCATGATTGAATTGCAGCCGATCGTTGCTCGCATCGATGATGACAGGGTGAGTTTAATTAATGTGTCTGTGTTTATCTGTCTTTTGCAGAGCAATACCTTTACTCTCAGTGTGCTCAATACTGACCACAATCCTCAGGCCTGGCGCTCTTTAGTGCTTGCAAAGGTTGCATGTCAACCATGCTGTTAACTGGTCTACACCACAAGCAGATGAAAAGGCCATTGAGCAGCACTGCAAATGTGCTGAAGCATTGAAGAGAACTAAAGTGTGGGGTCCTTACAGTATACTGATTTTGATTTTGGTAGATGATCATTTGTTTTTCAGTGTCAAGAATATAGGTTAAAATTTATATGACTGAATGTAAAGTATACATTTTCAGCAAAGCTACAGGTACAGCTTTGTTTTTACTATTATTAATCATGACTATTATTAATCATCTAGTAACATTTGTAGAACTCAGTTGTCCTGTGGTGCAGCAAATTCAAGTTTATTTTATTTGTACAGCGCTTTTCACGATACAAATCATTGCAAAGCAACTTTACAGCAAATTAAGTTTCTACAATATTTAGTGGTAGCTCATCAGTGTCACATGTACATCTGGCAGAAATGTACGGAAAAATCAATTAAAGACGTAATCAAACAGACGATGAACACTATTAACAGCAATTATTATATGATGCAATCAAACTTATAGCAAAATGTGGTAGTTCTGTATGTTGTTTCAAATGAGGCACTCATAAAGTCATTTTATGATGTTTTTTTCTCATTTTTGGACTCCCTGGTCTCCATCCACTTTTATGGTATGGGAAATAGCAGTGTAAATATTCTGCTAAACATCTCCTTTTGTGTTCTTCAGTAAAACAGATCATACAAGATGAACAAATGAAGGCAAAAATTTAATTTTTGGGTGTACTATCCTTTAAACATCTAATTGCTGAATCTGAAAGTTGTTGTGCTTATACAGGGAGAGGACTAACTTACTGCATTAGGCAAATGTGACTGTGACGTCACAAGAGAGTAATAAAAGCCCATTTGCCAGCAGAACTCAGCCAGTACATCCATCCATTCAACAAAGAGTGGTCTTGTCCTGGAGTTACGGTGCAGTCACAGGAGTATTGGTGAGTATCCACTTCTTTACTTGAGACAAATTGTTACCTTAGAAGTTGATTCCATGGTGTGCCGTCCACTGAGTAGGACCCACGATTGCTCAGATTTGGATTTAAACACTTGTTGTTCGATACAAAGAACTTTCTGAGACAGTGGAGAGATGTATCATATAGTTGTTGTTCATGTTATTTGGTTACTGCATACATGGGAGAGGCAGTGAGCCACAAGGAAATCAAGTGACTTGCCTTAAGTGTCAGGGTGACGGATGCAGCACAATGGCGCTGTTGTGGAGGTTTAGGATGGGATGGTCTTGCATGGGGAATCCTGTCGGTGTCCACACACACTTTGCAGAGAATTGTCAATTTGTGAGGAACTGTTAAAAGTCTGATAAATGATTAATGCTACTATTCCATTTAACAATAACTGTATGATATGTAAACCAGAGATCTTAAAAAGATTTGTTTAAAAAAAAAAAAGGGTTTAATATTGAGCTATGAGACAATGTAATATGAGCAAATGAATCGTCTATTCTAGTCTGTCCCAGGACAGGATTGAAAATGTCACTGTGTAGCCATGTTTCAACTTTGCTGAACTCTATCATATGACATGGAAGCCTCCAGTTCTGCGTGTGAGTTCCTGTAAATGTGTTAGTGCAGGCTGTCAAAGCAGATGAGCAGGAAACACATTGTCACTTTAGAGACTTATATTTTTTATGTGTTTTCTACATTTGCTGAAGTAGAGGCCTTCTGCATTACTTCTGTATGCATATATTCTACATATTACATTGAGACTGATTCAAAATTCTAGCTGCACTTAAAATTTAAACAGATATTTCTCAGAAAGTGACATATGTATGCCATGGCGTGTGTTCTAATGAATCATAAAAGAACAGGGTGCTTAAGTTAGTAACAGTATTTAATAGATTCAATAGTTTTATGAAATGCAAGATACATTCTTAAAATAAAAGATTAATTTTATTTTTTAAATGTTTTGCTGTTGTTTCACTTCTCACAAATGCAAATTTGTAACATATATTTTTTATATTTAGAATTTTTTACAGAGAAAATAAGCCTGTTACTGTAACCATTTTTCTTTCTTTCTTTCTTTCTTTCTTTCTTTCTTTCTTTCTTTCTTTCTTTCTTTCTTTCTTTCTTTCTTTCTTTCTTTCTTTCTTTCTTTACAGCCCTAAAACATTTTACATACACAACTGTTCAAAAGTTTGAAAAAAGTTTTTGAAAGTCTCTTATGCTCACCAAGTCTGCATTTATATGATCAAAAATACATTAAAATTTTAAAATAAGTTTAAAATAACTTATTTCTGCTTTAAAACATTTTAAAACTGGTAATTTTTTTAAACAGTTGTGCTGCGTAATATTTTTGGAGAAACCTTTTTTTTTCAGGATTCATTGATGAATAGAAAGTTCAAAAGAACGGCATTTATTCGAAACAAAAATTGTTTGTAACAATATAAATGTCTTTGTTGTCACTTTCGTTTTATTGTGTCCTTGCTAAAAAAAAGTATCAGTGTCTTTCAAATATATATCAAATGGCTGTGAAATCACAAACTTCAACCAAATTCTGAGACAAAATATCACTAATAGTATTTGGCCCTAACAAAGGCAGAATTATTAGTTAATGACATGAACTAGCAATAATTAATGCAGTAATCATGACAGAAAAATACAGTTTCTCCTCTATGTTCACACTGCTTTTGGGTTAGAGAGAGAAGGCATTGACAGATGAGAAGAGGATTTTTTTTTCTTTTTTGGTAGACGTGCAGACAGGAAATAGAGAGTGCGAAGGAAAGATTTCATCAGTGGCTTTCATGAGCCCAAATGCCCTTCAAATAATTTCAATTTCAATTTCAAGTTTATTTGTACAGCGCTTTTCACGATACAAGTCATTGCAAAGCAACTTTACAGCAATTAAGTTTCTACAATATTTAGTGGTAGCTCATCAGTGTCACATGTACATCTGGCAGAAATGTACGGAAAAATCAATTAAAGACGTAATCAAACAGACGATGAACACTATTAACAGCAATTATTATATGATGCAATCAAACTTATAGCAAAATGTGGTAGTTCTGTATGTTGTTTCAAATGAGTTTATGAAGTACAGATATTCCATGTAGTCTCTGTATGACAGTGGCTCACACAACCAGGAGGCCAGGACCCACTAGGGGGCTTCAGTAAACTTTTAAGGGGGACTCAAGATGACTTAAAATGAATTAAATTAAGAAAAAGAAAAAGCCATTAAAATAAGCTAAAACAATTAAACCCAATAGATATTTATTATTCTAATTCACCCCTCAGAAACTGTTTTTCTCAAAGACCTGGGAAAGCCATGTAAATTAATAAAATCCATGGATAAGTTTTGTACATTTTATGAATATTATGAACATTTTCATACTTAGGCCAAGCTAAAATATTTTATCCAGTAGTAATTGTAAGCAAAAAATATAGTACAAATATTTTGTACTCACAATAGGGTTATATGAGGCATATGTTTTTATGCTGTATGAAGTCATAAAAATGACGGGTAATTAATCAGTAATGAAAATAAATAATTTAATAGTATTTATTATATATTATATGTATATTATATTATTATTTAACTACTGTGTTCAAAGTACTGCATACTGTATATTAAATAATAATAATAATAATAGTATTCATAATATGTGTGTGTGATTATTATTATAAACTATTTTATAGAAAATAATTAATGATTAAAGAAAAATTGTTTTAGATTGAGTACAGCATTTCTGACATGCTGTCACACTGCTGTCACTGTCACATTTCATGTCACCCATTTACTGTAGTTTCTCATTTATTTAATTTTTTTGTAACATAGCACTTTGCTCATGTTGTGCTTGTGTTTTAAGTGTATTTGGAGTTGGTGACGGCGTGAGAACAGTGAACTCAACATCGCAACAAGCTCCACCACTCTCAATATTAATTTAGAAAGAGGAAATCGAATCATTCCAGGCAGCATCATCTCTATTTATGCGGCTGTAATGTGTTTTCGTCTTGACAGCCGCTGACAACACATCTGCAAGCAGATGGTGAGACATAAGTGAGGACAACTGTGGTGTGAGCACAGAAACAATCAAGACCACACACACACACACACACACACACACACAGACAAACTCGCTCTGCTCAGCAACCACTCCTCAAGCTTTATTGGATGAGAACCAAATCAGGCAATAGAAGTTATTATTAGATCTCTTGATGTCAGTATTTTGATAAATTTTCCTAGGACAAACACTAATCAAAATCAGTTTCCCTGTAAGATTTGGCACTCCAGGGGCAAATTTGTGTAATATTTATTTTTTTATGTATCATCTTCAGCCCATAACTGTGACATGATTAAAGGGAGGGGGAAAAGCGCTTGGGTGCAACCACATATTTACTTAACCTGGCATTAATGAGAAGCTAAGGGAATTGAAGGAGCCGGCTGTTGCATTTTTCTTCATCTCGCTGTAGAGCCCACACGATTACCTTTAAAGTCTCTGAGACCTCCTACCTTCTCTCTGCACCCACACATGCTTGCAAGACACACTCTCCACAGCTCGAGTCATTCCACCCTCTCCTCCTGGGCTTCTATCAGGTGAGTGTTTTTAATCCTGAGGTAATTATAAGAGAAAGGAGAGGGAGAAAAAACCCAAAAGAGTGCTAAAAGACAGGTGGAGGAGGGGCTACATCGAGCGTACGGGCTGCTGCCTCCAACTCTGACATTTGTCGTGTTAGTGAAGGATGCAGTCGCTTGGGCTTTTCTAGAACTTCTCGCATTAGTGAAATGATGACAAGTGAAGAAGAGGGCCGTGGAGGAGAGAAAGTCTAATCTCTGATGTGTTAATGCTGCTTATTCAAGGCCAAGCTAAAATATTTTATCCAGTAGTAATTGTAAGCAAAAAATATAGTACAAATATTTTGTACTCACAATAGGGTTATATGAGGCATATGTTTTTATGCTGTATGAAGTCATAAAAATGACGGGTAATTAATCAGTAATGAAAATAAATAATTTAATAGTATTTATTATATATTATATGTATATTATATTATTATTTAACTACTGTGTTCAAAGTACTGCATACTGTATATTAAATAATAATAATAATAATAGTATTCATAATATGTGTGTGTGATTATTATTATAAACTATTTTATAGAAAATAATTAATGATTAAAGAAAAATTGTTTTAGATTGAGTACAGCATTTCTGACATGCTGTCACACTGCTGTCACTGTCACATTTCATGTCACCCATTTACTGTAGTTTCTCATTTATTTAATTTTTTTGTAACATAGCACTTTGCTCATGTTGTGCTTGTGTTTTAAGTGTATTTGGAGTTGGTGACGGCGTGAGAACAGTGAACTCAACATCGCAACAAGCTCCACCACTCTCAATATTAATTTAGAAAGAGGAAATCGAATCATTCCAGGCAGCATCATCTCTATTTATGCGGCTGTAATGTGTTTTCGTCTTGACAGCCGCTGACAACACATCTGCAAGCAGATGGTGAGACATAAGTGAGGACAACTGTGGTGTGAGCACAGAAACAATCAAGACCACACACACACACACACACACACACACACAGACAAACTCGCTCTGCTCAGCAACCACTCCTCAAGCTTTATTGGATGAGAACCAAATCAGGCAATAGAAGTTATTATTAGATCTCTTGATGTCAGTATTTTGATAAATTTTCCTAGGACAAACACTAATCAAAATCAGTTTCCCTGTAAGATTTGGCACTCCAGAGGCAAATTAGTCTAAGATACATTTTTTTATGTATCATCTTCAGCCCATAACTGTGACATGATTAAAGGGAGGGGGAAAAGCGCTTGGGTGCAACCACATATTTACTTAACCTGGCATTAATGAGAAGCTAAGGGAATTGAAGGAGCCGGCTGTTGCATTTTTCTTCATCTCGCTGTAGAGCCCACACGATTACCTTTAAAGTCTCTGAGACCTCCTACCTTCTCTCTGCACCCACACATGCTTGCAAGACACACTCTCCACAGCTCGAGTCATTCCACCCTCTCCTCCTGGGCTTCTATCAGGTGAGTGTTTTTAATCCTGAGGTAATTATAAGAGAAAGGAGAGGGAGAAAAAACCCAAAAGAGTGCTAAAAGACAGGTGGAGGAGGGGCTACATCGAGCGTACGGGCTGCTGCCTCCAACTCTGACATTTGTCGTGTTAGTGAAGGATGCAGTCGCTTGGGCTTTTCTAGAACTTCTCGCATTAGTGAAATGATGACAAGTGAAGAAGAGGGCCGTGGAGGAGAGAAAGTCTAATCTCTGATGTGTTAATGCTGCTTATTCAAAGAAGCCTTCCATGCCCCAGATGTGGGATTTACATACGATAATTGGTGCTGTAACTAAGTCATATATTATCAGGAGAATTATTTTGTAGCGTTCTGAGTTGCGGCACTTTTCTCTCTGCATTTGAAAGATGTGATTGTTCTTTTACTCCAAACTAGTGTGGGTACTGTGCATTGTCACACTCAAGGTTGTTGTTCCTCACCTTCATGTCCTCTGATGTCACTGTTGCTATGGTTGTAATGTGCCGCATATGCTGTCGAGATCACTTTTAGCCTAGTGCTGCGCTAATGAGAGTTTGGCTCTCTTCCGTAGAGATCCTCAGCGCTAGAGATGTTCACGCTGGCTCAAGGCCGAGGAGGTGACAGCCAGAGCCGTTCCGGTTCGAAGAGGGCTACCAGGTCTCAGAGCAATTCAAAAGGACCCAGAGGACCTCGTAAAAGTCTGTGTAAAGCCAGGCCGAACAGGGCTGCTCATAGCCTGGCAACAGTGGCTGGGGACCAGGGATGCACAACGCAGCAGGTAAACTTTTTATATATGTGGTGAGACAAACATACCCTCTTTTCACAGCAATGCCATAGAAGAATAATTTTTGGTTCCCCAAAGAACCTCTCAGTGAACAGTTCTTAAAAGAACCATTTTTTCTTAGTGTAAAAAAACATTTAAAAATTCTAAAGAACCTTTTTCCACTATAAAGAACCTTTTGTGGAATGGAAAGATTCCATGGATGTTAAGATTCTTCATGGAACCATCAATGACAAAATAAGAACTTTTATTTTTAAGAGTGTAGACATGGCACTTTTCCACTGCATGGTAAGGCACGGCTCGCTTTTGGGGGGTTTTCCACTGTGTACAGTACCTGGTACCTGGTACTTTTTTCAGTACCACCTTGGCTGAGGTTCCAAGCGAGCTGTACCCTTACCAAAATGTGATGTGTAAACCCTGCTGATCACTGATTTCCCGGAGAAAATCGTCACTACCTGCATCATTGAACTTCAGACATTAGTCCCGCTAGATTAAGGGTGCTTCTCAAACGGAAGGCTGCATCCTACGAAGGCTGCATATCTCGGCTGCCACGTCATCAAACGTCGCTGAAGGCCATCTCAATCGGAAGGATCCTTGGAAGGCAGCCTTCGTTTCGCGCCCTTCCTTCAGCTGACTTTGAAGGATGCATGGGATGTATCCTCCGCGACCTTCAATCACCCACAATCCTTTGTACCCATTCCATTTCATGACGAAAAACGAGTCAGTACTGAGCTTGTCTGAATTTATTATTCAATGTAAGACAAAAATAATGTTTTCGGACATGAAAGGATAGATGTTATCTTTTGTTTTGGTGTAAATTACTTACCAAACGCTAAACTGCCAATAATTTAAGCCACGGGGAGACTAGACGACTGATTCATTGTATTGCATTAATAGAACGCAAAATAATATAAAGATTTGTAATACAAAGTATTTTTCCAAAACTAAGTTTTATTACTGTTTTTGTGAAGTGACGGTGAGGGCGGGAACATATGTGACATAGCCATGCGCACTTACTAGACTGTCTCATTCTAGCGTTTAATGCCGAGGAGGACTCTAGCCTACAAGACTCTGAAGGACTGAACTAGGAAGGACGCAGCGGCAGCCTCAGTAGGATGCAGCCTTCCGTTTGAGAAGCACCCCATATCAGCACAGCCGGCGAGGATCGAACGCAACTATTTTTGAACGAACGCAACAGTTTAGAACGAGCACACCTATTTTAAACAACAAAATAATGGCTGTTTCGTGGTCTGTTGAGGAAGTACAGACGTTCCTCTCGTTGATAGCCGAGGGGCGGATTCAGCGAGAGCTTGATGGGACGATGCGGAATGAAAAAGTTTTTCAGGAGTCGCGGCAGTAGAGGCGGCGCAACTATAGAGTAGTGGAACTATGATGTCACTTTCTATAATCCTGCCCACTCTAAAGCGGTACTAAACTGCAGTGGAAACGCAAACCGTGCCGTGCCGAGCCGAGCCGATGCGCCATTAGTGCAGTGGTTTATAACCAGGGGTTTATAATAAGCAAAAACAAGCTTTAAAATAAGCAATTTTAATCAGTGTACACTTCCAATTTCCATAAATAAATAAATAAATACTTTATATTGTTCATATTGTTGTGGACAGTGTGAGGCCTTGGAGTCAAAAAGGTTGAGAGCCACTATATTAGTGAGTTTTGTCCCAGAGCTCAGCATTGTTTCTACACTGAAAAAAAAATAAAAAAAGGATTTTTCAAAGTTGTACATAAAACAAATGTTATTAGAATGTTTTACAAGAAAATATTATTTCAGTCTTTCTACTATAACATTTCACATTTAATTCAATGAGTTATTTACTATTTCTTTGTAATTAATTGTGAAATGTACTATCAAGAGTGAAAATTGTTTCAACACCAAAGTTTTTTTTTCAGTGTAGGGATTTTGAAATAGCCTTTAGGTGTAGTCGTAATGTTAAACACGGACCCCACAAACTTTTTTGAAAATATATTTCTAAGAAGATAAGAATAGTACATTGGTATGAATGATTCACTATATTAATATTAATAATAATTGACATTGATGAAATGCTCTTGTCCTGACGTGCTTTTCATCACAATTCCTTTTAATGTCCATTTCAAACATGTCTGTTATACAGTCCAAAACACATTTGTTTCAGTGCACACAGCTCTATTGCTTGCCTTTTAAGGGATAAACCAGATGATGTACATCAAAAGAGATAACTGTTGTCTTGGAAACAGTTCCTTTAACCCCTTTTGTTAGAGAACAAATTAGATGCAGCAGCCCACATAACTGATTGTATTCGGTTTAACAAGTTCACTGTTGGCTCACATTCATATTTGCTGATTTAGTCTGCATGCTGATGTTGTGACATCACTGCATCCATTACCTGTCATCAAAGTGGCAGCGTTTCATAACTTTGATTTTACTGTTCATTTCTTTAATCTTAGCAGGTCTGTGCACGACCCGATGCTTCTGAGATGATGCCAGGACATATAAGCAGTCACACTGCATCCTCTCTGACCACCTACAAGTCTGAACCAGGTTAAGAGGCCAATTATGATTTCCAAATATGCTTCTTTCATGTTCAACTTGCAATAGATAATGACATAATGAGGAATTACACATTTCGTAGCGGATTAATCCATCTAAATGACATTTTTCCTGGTTTCAGATAACGTATATGCATATGCCTATGAAAACAGAAAACCGAAAACCAGAAAGAAGAACAGATTGTATCGAGAGGATCCAGACACCAGGTAGAATTTAAAAATGAAACAAGAAAAAGCTACAGGTTTACTGCGCTTGTTTGTAGGGCTGCACAATTTGGGCAAAAATTTTGTGATTTAAATATCAATATGACTATAAATGATGATAATAATATTCATTATTAATATTTTATTATTTTTATTATTGCTATTATATAAGAAATATCACTATTGTAATATTTCACTTTAAAATAAAAGTATTAAGAAAAATATAATAATAATAAAAAAATAGAACTTTGTAAAAACTGTCAAAATTTCCATACTAATATTTATGGCTTAAAATCTTCATTTTAAAACTCAATATCTATTAATATCTTTTTCAAACGTTAAACCATTTGAGCATTTTTTTTTTTTTGGTGGAAAACTGCAGAGAGCAGTATCCTTTGTTGACAACAGCCAGTTTATAAATGGTTCTAATTAAGTATGGAAAGATATAAGTGACCCAAACTCATGTGCAACAGCATTTACTGTGAACTGAGCAGCTCTGAGAAACTCCTGTGTAAAAGAACACAATACTGCATCAAAGCCATACACGATTTTTATTTTATTTATATGAATTGTGCAGCCCTACAAGTAACATTGGAAATGTGCCTTGAAGGTTGAAAGGTAGAAATGTTTTGTTTGTTTGTTTGTTTTCTACAGTGACAAAGAAGCCCCTGATGGTTCGAAGGTTCCAGTTGTGTGTCTTGAGCGACTCAAGATCCTAGTTTCACGACATCCACCACAGAACCATCAGGGCACAGACCTTACTTCTCAAACTGAGCCTGAACTCAAACCTGAAGAAACTGTATTCAGAGTGCTAGAGAGAAAGGTCACTTCTCAGGTATCATTTTAAAGTTGTTGAAATGTTTTTCTAGGTTTTGTATCATCTCCGTTAATAATAATAATATTAATGTCCTTCAAGGGAACTTTGGATAAGGAGTCGGTTCAGACAGAGGACAGCGTGTCGGCCACAGAGCAGCTATCACCAGAACATCTGCATTGCAGTGAGCCATCTGGCTCCCTTGAGGTTTCTCAGCCTCCTGTGCAAGAATTTTGCAACATAAACCAAGAGTCCAGGGTACTAGCCATCTCCAATGATTCAGATCCCATCTTACAACCTGACACTGAAGAAATACACTCCCCATCTGAACTCAGATCAGTGACAGGTTCTGATTTCCAAACTGAATCCATAAGAGAGGCTGAACCGGGCTCGGATGCAGACGTGGAATCGGAGCTCCTGCAAGAATCAGATCCGAGCTCTCAGTCTGAACTGCAGGTTGAATTTGAATCGGATGTGATTTCGGAGCAGCCTTCTGAATCAGTGCTCTCAGCTTCTGAACAAGAATTTGAATCAGATCCAGATTCCACAGCCGAAGTGACTCTGAATCTTGAACCGGAGTCTGAATGGGTTCTTCCACCTGCCGCTGGCTCTGAGACTGTATCAGAACCTGCAGCTGAACATCAGCCTGCAGAGGAAAGCCCTGAGATAGAGAATGAGGACTTCTGTGCGGTCTGTCTCATCGGAGGAGACCTTCTCTGCTGTGACCGTTGCCCCAAGGTCTTTCACCTGTCATGCCATGTCCCTCCTCTCCATAGTTTCCCCATGTAAGCCATTCTCCCTTCTACTTCACATATCCACCTGTGTCTTTACTCACTGCTGAAACTAACCTTTATCATCTCGGGCTTCCACAGAGGCGACTGGATTTGCACCCTGTGCAGGGATGTGGAGCAGCCAGAGGTGGAATATGACTGTGAGAATGACCAGATTTCCACAGCTTTGCTGGCATATGGGCTGTCGGCGTGTGACCAGAGGGTAAGTGAAGGGGATGCCGAGTCTCATCTGGCCTAGCTCTGACTAATCCTGTGACCTCAGAGGTCTGGGAGTCTAAATCCAAAAAAAGTTCCTCCCTCAAGAGATTTACAGTCTGTCTAACAAAAGTGAAATATCTCTGTTGATGGATGGCTTGTCTGTTTGATCACAGAAATGTGAGAAGCTGACGCTGCTGATCCTCAGCAACATTCTCAGTGCTCCGTTCCATGAGCCTGTCAGCCCTCTGGTAATTTTAAAACGAATATCTTGTGATTTTATATTTGTAGATGATACTTTTAACTATCTTTCTATCTGCTCATTTTTTATCTCTATCTATTTATAGGCCCGTCATTATTATCAGATCATCAAGAGACCCATGGATTTGTCTGTCATTCGGAACAGGCTCAGCAGAACCAGCAACACACACTATCGTTCCCCGCAAGAGTTTGTGACTGATGTCCTGCTCATGTTCAAAAACTGTGGCAAGTTCAACTACGTGAGTAAAATGCATTATATTATTAATCTACCTCCTCCTAGCCATTAGTGGTGAATATTTTATTCTGATAATATTCTGATTCACATTCAAACCACGTACTGATATAATGATTATGCATTACTTTTTTAATATCCTGTTTAATTTAGCTGAAATTAATTTTTTAATAGATAAGGTAACCCCCCCCGAACGTAAGTTTGGCAGGAGTTTGTTCATCTAATCCTGTCAATCAAATGACACGAATATAAAGTGGCTACTCACAGTATCTCACTCTTTCATCCTCCAAATCCTTCTTTATTTCTTGTACACTGCATTACCAAAAGTATGTGGCAGTGTAGCTACACGATTAGAAATTGGTGCATAAAATCAAGCCATAATGGAGGGTCGAGCAAATGGACTGAGGGTCATGCCCCCCAGTCCATTTACCCACATCACTTTTAAGGATTATATGGACATGTTGACTTGTGGCAGAAAGATAAAGATACATTTTCGTCAGCCATTACTCCAGTCTTAAGTGTCACATGATCCTTCAGAAATCATTCTAATATTCTTATCTGGTGCTCAGTTATTTAAAAATTATCATTGGTGCTCAATCATTAATAATTGTTATTATTATGCTGCTTAATATTTTTGTGGAAACTGATAAATTTTTCAGGATTCTTTGATGAATAGAAAGTTCAAAACAACATTTATTTGAAATAGTTCCAGTTCCATACAAAAAGTCTTTTGTAACATTATGAATGTCTTTACTGTCCTAGGTCCTTGCTGAATATAAGTATTATTTAAATTTTTAATTTTTTTTGTTAAACCTTACCCCAAACTACTTTTGAATGATAATGTATCATGTTTTCCATAAAAATATTAAGCAGCAAAAACTGATTTCAACCTATATCTAATAATGTAATATGAATAATAAGAAATGTTTCTTGAGCACCAAATCAGCATGTTAGAATAATTTGTGAAAGATCATGTGACACTGAAGACTGGAGTAATGACTGCTGAAAATTCAGCTTTGCCATCAAATGAATAAATGACATTTAAAAATATATTAAAATAGAAAAGTTATTTTAAATTGTAATAATATTTCACAGTATTACTGTTTTAATTACATTTTTGGTCAAATAAATGCAGACTTGGTGAGCATAAGAGACTTTTGACCCATAATGCATATTTTTATTTATTTATTTTTATTAACCATTTTGTTTTCTTCTTGTTTTTAGCATGGACCTCACTATATTTAGTTAAATGTATGCTTATACAAATAAAGCACATTTAAGATGTACTCTCTACATTTAATAACTTAATCTTGTGGAAAACAAGAAAATAATTACTGATTAAGAATTTGTTTGTAGATACTGATGGACTTATTTATTATCATCAAGATGGTAGGACATTATTATTGGCATGTAGCAGGATCACGTACTTTAGTTGGATATACTGTTAAATATGTATAGGAATATGCTCAGACATATGGATGTCTAATTTGTGAAAGATCATGTGACACTGAAGACTGGAGTAATGACTGCTGAAAATTCAGCTTTGCCATCAAATGAATAAATGACATTTAAAAATATATTAAAATAGAAAAGTTATTTTAAATTGTAATAATATTTCACAGTATTACTGTTTTAATTACATTTTTGGTCAAATAAATGCAGACTTGGTGAGCATAAGAGACTTTTGACCCATAATGCATATTTTTATTTATTTATTTTTATTAACCATTTTGTTTTCTTCTTGTTTTTAGCATGGACCTCACTATATTTAGTTAAATGTATGCTTATACAAATAAAGCACATTTAAGATGTACTCTCTACATTTAATAACTTAATCTTGTGGAAAACAAGAAAATAATTACTGATTAAGAATTTGTTTGTAGATACTGATGGACTTATTTATTATCATCAAGATGGTAGGACATTATTATTGGCATGTAGCAGGATCACGTACTTTAGTTGGATATACTGTTAAATATGTATAGGAATATGCTCAGACATATGGATGTCTCTAGATCTTAAAGGGTTAGTTCACCCAAAAATGAAAATTCTGTCATTAATTACTCACCCTCATGTCATTTCAAACCCGTAAGACCTTCGCTCATCTTCGGAACACAAAT
This sequence comes from Sinocyclocheilus rhinocerous, assembly GCF_001515625.1. Classification (NCBI taxonomy): domain Eukaryota; kingdom Metazoa; phylum Chordata; class Actinopteri; order Cypriniformes; family Cyprinidae; genus Sinocyclocheilus; species Sinocyclocheilus rhinocerous. The sequence continues at coordinate 369,875 of NW_015641116.1, forward strand.
TAAGATATTTTTGATGCGTCACGCCGGATCTGTTTCCTACATTGTTGATTTGATCTGAACGAAAACAGCGTATCCGTGTGACGCAGCTGACACAGAACAGCATAGCTTGTTTACGTCCAGCTGATACTCTCCAAAATGGCGCTACGGGGGGATGCGGAGGAGACGAATTGTTGTATAAAGTCGTTTTTTTTTTTTCTTTTGCGCACAAAACGTATTCTCGTAGCTTCGTAAAATTACGGTTGAACCCCTGATGTCACATGGATTATTTTACAGATCTCCTTGCTACGTTTCTGGACTTGGGAACATTTCAGTTGCATTGCTGTCTATGCAGGGTCAGACAGCTCTCAGATTCCATCAAAAATATCTTAATTTGTGTTACGGGTTTGAAATGACATGAGAGTGAGTAATTAATGACAGGATTTTTATTTTTGGGTGAACTAACCCTTTAAGAGGTCAGAAATTGCAGATGCTGACAATGCTGCTTTCTTTCTCCAGCCGGACTCAGAGGTGGCTCAGGCAGGCCATAGTCTACAGTCCTTTTTTACATCCAAACTGAGGGAGGTTTTCCCAGATCTGACCTGCCCTGTCCAGGAGGAGGAGGATTCAGAGAATGAGGATTATGAGGAGCTGGAAAGAGCCATGGTGACTGGATTTCCCTGGCCTGAGAGAAAAGAGCAGAGCCACAGGAAGAGGAAGAGGAGGCACTCCCTCAACTGGAGGAGAAATCACTATTAGCTGTGCCTCTATATATATATATATGTACAGAGACATTTGACCCACTTGCTCTGAGTTTTCCATCCTGGGTGACTTGCTGTTTTTTTTTATTTAAAGATTCACGTTGAAATACAGTATATGCTTTTTCTGAGGACTAATCTCACACATTATATCCTGTTAATGTGTCATGCTGTTATCTGTAGCTGTAGGTAGGTGTTGATATAAGCCTATATCTCCAGACTCGCCTAAGGTCTTGCACTAGTATTTATTTCAATGCTTATACTTTCATGAAATTGTACAATCAATTTGATAGCTGACTGGTTGCTGGCAACTGCTATTTAGTAAATATAGATAAGCAACATTCATTGGTAATATTATATAATATAATTGCTCTAAATTTCATTCCTCTTTTATCCAAATATCCCTTGTAATGAGGTACTTTTTCCAGCTGTTTTACTGTGATGATTTTATTGACCTGTAGAGGGAGCACTTCATATAGCCTGTGGCAACACATTAGTTCATATTGGACTTTTTCAGTGGCAGGAGGATGTGCGTAATGTGACTGAAACCCACGAACCCTTTTTAGAATTAAAGGGGGATAATATTAGGCTGTTGCTGTGATGTTTAAAATTAATCTTTTAAATGCTCATTGACTAATGAGACAAAAAAGTCTTTTCACAGACGGATGGAAGACTTTTTAGTCCGGCATGTTCCTCCATGTGGTTCACGAACAGGTTTGATATTCGTATGTCTTCTGAATTTTGTAATACTGGTCTTAATTGCTGAAATTGCTGTGCAGATCATGTTCAATCATCTTCTAATGCTATTAACTATCTTTAGCTGGATTGTATTTAGTCTTAAAATATATATATATACTGTATGGTGTAAATATGCGATTCATACTTTGATGTTTCCTTCTGCTACACAAACACATTGCTTTTCCCTAATGTTTTTAAAATCAGACTTGAAATGCACCTCATTTAAATATATAGTCAGTTATGGATGAAATGTTGCCAATTGAACCTTCAAGACTTTGCCAAATTTAAAACAAAGCCTTACATATTGGTGCATTGAAGTCGCTAAAGAAACTTCTGAGTGTTTTTTTTTTTTCTGAAGACCTTTTTAGCATTATCATCAATGGCCTGCCAGAAGTAAACTAATTTGATCACAAATTAATCATGCAAGTAATTGCTTTTTCCAAAAACAACTGTAACTTCTAGCTTTGATTGAAGTGTACAAAATAAGAGGTTAAAACTACATCTGGAAATTTTCCATATAATTTTAAATACCTTTGCTGTGTCAACAAACCCTTCCTACTGCATCATTAATTTTCTTGTGACATTTATTATTTAAGGAAATTGACATTAGCTCAGGTAGACATGCAACTTTTAAACACTTAAAACCCTAAAGGCACATAGGCAAAGCCATATACACCAAGCATATTTATTGCTTGATTTTTCAGAGTGTATTACTGATTTTCATAAGAGTTGGATGGGTTAACAGACTGAAACGTTTCTAAAACCTTAGATAGGCATATAAACACATACTCATTCAACTTTTCAACAAGTTCAGCATAAAATAGCCTTAGAATTTTTTTGTGTGTAATTCCATTACACAAAATGGTCCATTTAGGGGTTCAGACAGCTCTGACACACTCATGACTCAACCTGGCAAGTTGTACACAAACATTAGGCCTCATTTGAAAACAGGTCTGTTCCAACTATACATTTTCTAATTCAATTTTACTTGCAGGCAACTGATTAAAAATCATTTCAACTTTTAAAGCATTACTTGTGGAAATAGAGCTCTAAATGCATGAGAGATACAGAACTGCAGTATTGGTGTTGGTCTGAGTGGAGTATGTGACTCACTGGTGTTCCTTTTGTGAGCATGTGAACACTGTACTAAGTATTGTGAGGGCTTTTTCCCACAGAGCAGAGACTTGCAAGAACTCCCTGAGATTCTTGAGGCTGTATTGTTGCATGTGGAGTTCTGACAGATTAATAAAGTCTGGCCATCCAACAGCACGGAGGCCATAAGCCAAGAAGAGGGCCCTGGATAATTTCATTACAAATGAAAAACTTTCGGATGACATCTCCACCGGCCACGTTAAATCAAAATGAGGTTTTTCCACTTTGTGTTTGATACGTGAAAACAAAATGCATATGCCTTTTGCATGAGGGAAACAGGACACTGTTTTGGTTCAATATTTGCAAGATAAAGATTCTGCAATCAAGGCTGTTTGACATCAGTCAAACATGACATCAGTTTGATTAATGACTTGTGCATTGCTTTTTTAAGACAGCAGTAGTTCAATTTCTAGACATTTTCTTTAGTGATATATTCAATCAACGCTGCATACAAAATAAATTAAGTTTAAAAAAATAAAGATTAGGGAAAAAAATGAATTTTTTTAATTCAAGGCCAAAATTAAGCATCAAATAATTCTGAGAATTGCACGCAAGACAGTTTACAATGTGATATACTATACTAAATGCAGATTAATAATTTGTTTCTTGCTGTAATCTCACAGGCTCACATATGGGACAATCTTCCTCTAACCATTCCTTCAGATAAAGATATTAAGTGAGCTTTGATGCTATCTAAAATGGTGATCATTTTCTTCAGTGATACCGGATTTTTTTCCTTTACAAATTGAGTTTCCCTGGAAAGGTACTGATTCTTAACCCCAGCAGACACTTTCTGGCTCATCTTAACTGACAGCTTCCTGATGACACTTAGATCAGATCAGTGTCTGGTCTGGGTCTCGGAGAATTCCCCCAATACTTGCAGGATAACACCCCTGATTGCCTTCTTAAAGATGGGGGATAAGAGCAGAGCCCCTCAAGGCCACGCTAAACACAGACATGATGCAATAACTCTACTGGCAGCTTTTAAATCCTCCTTTCCTCTTCTTCTCATGAGATACAGCTAGCCTCATTCCACCCCCCCCTTCAGATTTGAGTACTCATTTATAATGATTTCTAAAGGAGGTCATGATTTCTTGAAGTTTAATGGGCAATTTGTGCCCATTTTGCGTGCCTTTTGAAATACTTTGATTGTGATTAGACATGCAACTGCATTTGAAATATGTAGATAATTACGAAAATCCATGCAAGTAAATAAGCGAAATGTTTCATAGCATGTTGCAGTCTAATAGAATCAATATTTAGGTCTTTGCAAATGAGAAAGTTTATAGCCCTAACAAATGTGTCCTTTTAGAACAGTTCAAAAAATATTGTGAGGTCTGATGGAACTTTAACTTGCCTTCATCATGATTGATTCACATCTGTGTGCTGTTTGGCCAGTTTAGAGAATGCCTTTTATATATATATATAAGTGATGTACCGCGTCCTTCTGTTTCATAATCATAATAGGTATACTTCCATTTCATAATCATGTTTTTTTTTTTTTTTTCTGTCAGTGATTGCTTGTTTTCAGGTCTTTGCAAGCTTTTTAACTTGAGCGACTTGAGTGATATTCTGTTTTTAAGCCTCACTGATTCCACAAAATTTGTTTATAGCTGTAATTTAATGAAATTCCACTCTGTCTAAAGTGATATACTCAGTAGTGAAATGGACTAAGCCTGATATGTGCCACATATTTGTGGTGCCAGGCATATTTTGAGCTTTTGTATTTCTAAAGTGTCTGTGAGTCCTCAGATGACAAAAATCAAATGAAACATAACAGAATATTAATGGGACACTGCTGTGAACTCAGCTGAAGAATGAAAAGACAGAGAGAGAGAGAGAAAAAAAGGTCTGCGGAAAAAAGACTCCCTGACCAGTGTAGCAGCCCATGAAATTGAAGTTTGGATGGCTGAACGTCTTTCAATTTTTGGAACTGTTCTGGAAAAGAGGGAAAATTGATTGCTGCTCTCCACTTTAAAAGGAATTGATCCCTGCAATCAAAATATGGATGACATTCTTGGCCGAGTTGTATGTTGGCACTGAGAACTTTGCTGTTGGGGCTAACATGTTCACCCAGATAATTGAGAGGTAGCATACTTGATGTAAGACAGATTTGCCAACCACTTTAAATAAATGACCCAAACTTCAGTTTCAGTAAGACTATGTACTTTTATACTTCATATGGGGACTTGCCTGAGAGGTTATACACCATCAGAAAAAAGGTGTCCTGTCACTGGCATGGTACACTCTTAAAAATAAAGGTGCTTCAGGATGCCATAGAAGAACCTTTTTGTCTAAATGGTTCCATAAAGGACCTTTAACATCTGAAGAACCTTTCTGTTTCATGAAAGGTTCTTTGTGGAGAAAGAAGGTTCTTCAGATTATAAAAAGGTAAGAAAGAGATGGTTCTTTAAAAATCCTATGACTGAATGGTTCTTTGTGGAACCAAAAATGGTTCTTCTATGGCATTGCTGTGAAGAACCTTTTAAAGCACCTTTATTTTTAAGAGTGTACCCAAAAGGTACACCTTTACCCCTAAAGGTTGCATATTAGTACCAAAAGGTTTAAAAAGGTACCACACCAGTGATGGCTTTTGTACCTTTATTTCGGAGAGCAACAAGCAACCAGAAGAGTATGTACAGTAAGTGGAATGTTCTAGAATCTCAGCATGGTTTGATTCCTGATTATTTTACACTATATAAATAAACAAGTGAGTGTTCTAAACTGAGGTATTCTATAATCTTTAAGCTAAATTATAATGTTTTGTTTTATAACAGTTATGCTGTGGTTTTGTTTGTACATATTTGATGAGTCAAAGATTCAAATGTTCACCACCTACCGTCGCAACGATGTAACTTGCAAAACGAGTCATTGAATAGTTTCACCAGTTCATTTGGACCGTGAACAATGATTCAGTTTAATATTGCTTAAATCTAAATCAGAGTTTCTGATCAAAATCAGCACTTTGGTTTAAATTCACAAAAGCAAAGTTCTCCACTTGTCTGAACAACTTTGAAGTGTCGGAGGGATGTTGAATTGACCTTGTGGCAGCTCAGCACTCTGCGAGAAGTGGGAGGGGAGATGGAAGAGAGGAACGTCTGCGAGTACGACAGAAAGAGAGTAAGAGGAATAGAGAGAGAGGGAGCGTGGCACCACTTTACAGAGAAGAGTAAATAATATAAAGAGTTGTAGCTGGGACTGTCCAACTACTTGGACATAGAGAAGCACAGCAAACACCGGACACCATCTACAACAATGAATGACATCAAACTGGCCCTGCTGGGAAGTGAGGGAGCAGGCAAATCTGGTGAGTGCTTATCTTATACTCTATGTAGTGTGTACATTTTAAATGCATATCTAAATATGTGTCTTTCAGATTAACGTAAACTTTACAGCAACATGTGCCTGTTGCATGGTCCTCACATTTTGAGTTGGAAATGGTCCATGTGTAAGCTGTACAGTAATGTGTGTGAGTGCTTCACAATGCACTAACACATTATGTCTGCCCTACAAACACTGAAAGCACTGTGTATATTGGAACAGATCAGTAGTGAGGTCATGGTTATACAAATCATCTCAGAGGGAAATTAAAAGAGATGGTTGTGAGAGGCAAGTAATTGCTGAAATTGGGGAAAGATTATTTTTTGTTCCACTCAGCAGCATAGGAACATTTAGCCCTTGAGGCTGCATACCTGTGCTAATGACTATTAAGTGTTTGGGAAATGATGATGCTATGTCCCCTGAGAACAAAACTAGTTTAGTGGGGGTCCTAAATCAGGGTTCTGACCTGAATGGCCGGGGTGAAGACAGAACAGAACAACAAGGAAGGTCTATTGTTGCAAATTTGAGGGTTTGTGAGGAATATTAAAGGGGTCATATGATGACTGCTTAATGGTTTATATTTGGTTGGGGGGATTGAAAGCAGCTTTCACGAGGCTGCCGCGGAGTGTGTATTTATGCACGGAAACTCAAGCCCTGACTTCAATGAGCCAGCATAGCTTCATGGCTCAAATATTTAATATAGACCAGGTAGTGTGCTCATGGAGAAAATGTAACAGTTTTTCCTGTGCCAAATATGCACCAGCATTCACTGTAGACTGGCCAAGTTTTGATGAGGGGCTGTTCTTTGACCTTGTTCTCTCTCTTCCTATTTTAAACTGTCATATGAGTCATTTACATCAAGGCTTAGGATGATCAATCTCAATAACTGACTGATCATTCATTTCCTCTCTCTTGTCCTCAGCGGTTTTGGTGAGATTCTTGACCAAGCGATTCATAGGAGAATATGCGTCAAATACCAGTAAGTACAGTCTCACATGTATTTTATTAATGCAAGAGTACTTCCTTTATATGCAACTGGAAAGAAGTATGCATCTGAGTGCAAAAATGTATCTGAGTGAAATGAGTAAAAGGATTAAAATAACAACAAAAAAAAAGAATACATTGAAACAAAGCTTATTGCATAAAAATAAGAAATCTCTTAGAGTACACTGTAAAATAGTTTTGTCATTTTTATAGAAAAATAAGAACTTCTTGTTTTAGTGTCATGTGTTGTTCTGATGGTGTTTTGTTTTTACGATGGCTGTTTACAATTAACTGATTTATCATGTGGCTTTCTCTTTAAAAACCTGTATTATTTTGGTGGTTTTCAGCACATTTTAAGGTACAAAGCAGATTTGGGTACTTCTATTAGTTTAGTAAATTAACATAACTTAATGAAATAAAGTTGTAAAATATACAGGCACCATTATGCCATCCTGTAATACTTGAAACATTGTCTCTGTATATTTTACAGTGAATTTCTGGCAACCACAGATGCTTTTTTTTTTACATAAATTTGGACAGTGTATTTATTTTTGATTTGATGAGCTCTACAGGGATAGTGAAAATGCTGTCATAATTTACTTACCTCATGTCATTCCAAACCTTTATGAGTTTATTTCTTACAATATTTATTTCATACAATATAAGTCAATGGGGTTCCGTTTTGTTTTTACTCCTTTAGCTTTCATTATATGGACAAAAACATTCAAACGTTCTTCATAATATCTACTTTTGTGATCCACAGAAGAAAGTCATACAGGAAAGACATTAGACATTTATAATAAATGTTAACATTGATTGTAAAAGGCTCAACTCTGTGTACATGCAGGGCTGGTCATGTATGTTTTCCTGTTGTCTAGTTCCTAAAAGTCTATTCCATCTAATCATGCCATGGATTTTTTGAGGCTCCCAGTAATCACTGCACCTCTGATACAACTACATGTGTATCACATCACATGCACTCAGCATCTACTTTTATTCCCTTGAATTTTATATGAGCATCTAACAGTCTACCTTGATTTCAGGGGTCTGATTTTATGATGTGCACGTTTGTTTTAATACCAAGGATTTTATCCATCATTGTTTGTTGCAGACTCCTTATACCATAAAAGGCTCTCCATTGATGGAAGACAGTTGAACTTGGAAGTCTTTGATCCATGCTCACAGGTATGTGTTTATTCTTTCATAATGGCTACCCTGAGCTCATGGCTAGCGTTCATACAAACTCTGTCATAGGGCAACATGCTCAGATATACCTGCTTCTTATGGGAAATGCATGTTGTGTTCTGATGGGATTTATGGTCTTTCCCTGAAGTAGAGTATACAGTGCAAAGCCATTGAAAACTGAGCCTCACGTCTTACGGCTGCTGCATCTGGGAACTTTTACTTCGCCAGTTGTTGTTTTACTTTGATTTCCAAAACTGAAGTCATGAGATGGGCACCTTTCTGCCCTGTAACTAAATGCCTGTGTATATACAGTCAACACATGTATGGCAGTCAATCACTGCATCCATAACAAAAACTTCTGGTAGAGATCTAGTCAACTCTAAACAAATGAAATAACAATCCACTTTTCCATTTTGTCTGACGGGACTTTACATGAGCATGTTTTTTTTTTGACTGGACCTCTGTGTGCCCCCACCCCCTGGCAGAGTGGAGAAAGCAGATGTATCCTAGAGGAACCACTGGACTGGGCTGATGGCTTTGTGGTGGTGTACACCATCAGTGACCGTACGTCCTTCCTAAATGCCAAAAACATCCTGGCGCAGATCAAAGAGAGTCGTCGAGAGACCTGTAAAGGGTGAGTCAGAGTCTCTCCAGTGACCTTTTGACCTCTGTCTGATGTTGACTGGAATAGGGCGATGGAGTTTTAATGAATTAATGAGGACCATTTGCAGAACAGAGTGGAGGCTTCCTGCTTGGATCTGTGCACATATGTAAAGGTCAGACTGGGTCACATCAAATAATCAAAAGAACTGTAAGATTTCCAATGGTTTTGATAACTGTATTATGACCAGCAGGCCAAAGCTTTCCATTTTAGTCCATCACATTTAAAGAGAAATGTAAAAGTCTGGATGGTTTAGGTTTCACTGGTTATTTGTCATTTGAAAGTCCTTTGAAACAATAGTAAGTGAGCATGAGACTGGGCATCTGGAGCCCATTAGAACTCTGAAATGGGCAAGGAGATCACTCATGGGTGGTCAAAATCCAACATCCAAAATCGGCTTAAAATTTTGACACTTCAAAAATAGCAAGTGGTTGTACTTGTAACATGAAGTTTTAGCTTTGCAGCAAATTTCCAACCACATTGTGACCATATGATATTTTTTAATGTCAAATTGTTCCACTTGCTATGCTGTCAGATGAGGTAAAAATGTAGGCTATGCCATTGCCATTGTTCCAATTAGGACACACAGTGTGAGAAATGAATCTCAGTGTATGAACATGTTTAGATTCAATATGGATGTTACTATTTAATGTCACATTTACTTATCAAACTAGAAGCAAATATAAATGTATTCCTAACCACTACTCAATTTACTTAATACATCATATGGCCATGTTCTGATCACAAAGTAATTTTCTCTTGAAAGCAAATGATCAGATTTCATTTCAGTAGGGAGGTTCCCATCTGCCTGGTGGGTAACAAGCAGGACTTATGCCACAGCCGCCAAGTGAGTGAAGAGGAGGGCCGCTCTCTGGCCCAGGAGAACAAATGCCACTTCCAGGAGGTTTCAGCGGCTGAGAACTACCTGGAGATCTCCAACCTCTTCACAAAGCTCATCCGCCATGTGATGGAACAGCTTAAGCATAGAGGCGACCGCAGGCGGTACAGTGGCTCCAAATCCATGGCCAAGCTCATTAACAATGTCTTTGGCAAGAGGAGAAAGTCTGTTTGAGTGCAGCACATGAAAGAGCCTAGAAAAGAGCAATGAGTCAGTCTCCATTGAATCAGTAATGGAGATTTCACCCTGTTAAACCTGATGTTCTTGGAAATGTTTTATGTGTATGAATAGAAGTACATAGTGCAAATTCAAGCCACTATGAGAAATCCCACGCAGCCGAGAACATTATATATAGCAGTGGTTCATGGTTTATGAATTTACTTTTATCTGCCTCCGAAGAGTCAGAAAACCCAAGGCAACTTTTGTCTTAAAATTCATATTTTTGTTGACATATATCTTGATAATATTTTCAATATCTCTGAGAAGAATGGGGAATGTTTGCAAATTGGTGAAGCTTTTGCTTTTCTCTTGAAAGAGTAGCACACATTATTTCACTTGCTCTCTGAAAATGTTTTAATGGCATGAGACCGAGCTTGCATCAAGGAATGCACAACAAAGTTGAAGTGAATTTCATATATCAAGATGCTGTGATGAGGTGTAAAATGCAGATAAATTACCTTTTTGTAACAAAAACCAATGGCAGAGGAATGAAAATAAAACTCTTCTGCATTCCTTCCGTAGCATTCTCAGGGACTCTTTTGAATAAAAACAATGAACTGCAGCCTTTCCGCATGTAATGTACAGTTGCAAGAAGAGGTTTGTGGACCCTTGGGAATGACCTGTGTAAAAACACATTCTAATTTAGGTTTATCACAAAAACAAGCTAAAACAAGCTAACAAGGAATGTTCTTAGAACTTTGGTTAATGTTCGGCCAAGTTTCTCTCAAAGTTATGGAAAAGAGTTCTTGATGTTAACAGAATGTTCATTCAGAGTTATCTGGTCTTTACTAATGTTCTCAAAACATTAGCACAAAACATTATTTATACATCATTCATGGAATGTTTTATTTCTGAAACGTTTTAGTTGGACGTTCATCTAACATCTTTAAAATGTTGCTACTTGTTTCAGTATATTCAGAGAACATTAATTGGAAAACTATAAAATGGAATGATCCCTTGCCGTTCATATAACAAAAAAAGTTTTTTAAGCATTCAAAAATCTGGGCGTTTCGAATGTTCAGAAAACGTTTTCATAACATAATAGGACCGTTAGCAAAACGTTCTTAGAGCATATTTTTGTTAGCTGGGATCGTGCTGATCACTTTGTTTAAAAGTTAGCAGTCTAGATTGGCAAAAGTACTGTATGTGAACTGTTAAATCACTTATACCCTGCTTATATCCTGTCATGTTTTTGTGTGTCTTGAGTCAAGAGAAATGGTGGATGAGTGGATATGTCATTGTGGCACTGTATTTTTACAGCTACTGTGAAGATGCATGCTAAACAACACAAATCATACTAGAAGGGCATTGGTCCTGGAATATAATACAGTGATGTTGTTGATAAATACCAGTGACATTTATGTGTGAGCCAGTTTTCGATCATTGCCCCAGTGTTTAGTGGCTCAAGGCCCTTGCAAGTGCTTGAATTTGTGTTTACGATATACTGATTCACAACGTAGGGACATGGGGAGTGTAATGAGACACAGCAACAGAAGCCATGAAAGACTTCCAAAAAAAGAATCACAGAAATATCAATAAATTGAGTTGTCAATGGAGAAAAAAAGGTAAAGTTATTTTGTGCAAGGCTGCTTATCAGATGAAGGATGTATTAAACAGAATTTACTGGTGCTGCTAAAGTTACAAAATACAATACTGATTCTACTTTTCAGTTTATTGTTTAGGTACCAGTAATGTCATGTATAGTTTGTGTGATTAGCTTGAGCAGGTTGTGTTTGTCTATTTTTGTAACTTGTTTGAAGAGCAGCTTTATAATGCAGAATTCCACTTCATACTGTAGAGAACTTTTCTTACAATTGTAGTTAAAGTGGAATGTGTACCTTGATTTTTTAAAATGTATTAACATGTTCACTAACCTAATAACCTATGAATAAAATGTGTTTCTTTTTTTCTTTTACTATTGCTATATGTCTTTTATAATTAATAAAAGATGTGTTTGCTTAGACATTCTATCATAACCTGATATGTTTACAATGAATCTTCTCTTACTGTGTCAAAGTGTTGATCTATACAATCTATTTCAGTCAAGTATAAATTGATTCTATTTTCACACGAGTGCAATTTATGTTAGTTAACTGTCAATGTAGCCATTTCAGTGTTTTTTTTAACTGATGGTTTAAATACACTTTTCAATTTGGCTCAGTGGTAGAGCATTGCGTTAGCAGCGCAAAAGGTCGTGGGTTCGATTCCCAGGGAACACACATGGCAAAAAATGTATAGCCTGAATGCACTGTAAGTCGCTGCGTCTGCTAAATGCATAAATTATTATTATTATTATTATAAACACCATACCTGTTGTTTTTTAAATCCCCTATAGATAGATTTGTTGGTGTAGGCCTACTCTTATATGCATTTTTTTTTCAGTACATTTACTAAATTACCATTTGTTTTCTTACCATACTGACCTACAATAAAATATACATATCATGTAAATAGAAATTAATGTAACAACACTTTAAAGTTATGCATTACCTTACTAGCTCTGAAAAATTAATATACTTATGTTATACCTTAAAAAAGCATTTCTTCAGAAGAGTATGCCACTGCCAGACTTTCAGAAAAATAGGCTACCACATATGCCATTAAAATGAGACAAAAACAGTCATGAACCGTACAGGAGCTCATGATCCACTAGATGGAGACAAACACCTAGTACTTCCTAACCGTCTTAACAACTGATAAACTTTAACCATAAGCAAAATCTAAAAGAGAAGCAGATTTTGTTACTGATCAATGCCAGCTTATCTTGACTGATGGAAGTTTTTGTTTAAATTGCATTTAAAAACAATACTTTATATAGCATAATATTCACACACAATTTTAAATATCAAATTTCACTAAAAGCGTATTAAAGAATGTCCTGCAGTTATTTCAGCTGTAGCACGTGCAAGATTAAAGTGAACGTCTTTAAACAGGCTATGTCACTATATAACACAATACCTATTAAGAGGGCGTAGCACAAACCGCAGTGATATTCTGCTGTGCTTCAGTAAACTGTACTAATGAATCCTTCTCTGACTAGGGAGCAGCAGCATACAGATCCTAGAGACATTTTCCGTGACAATCACGCCGTGTGCCCAGTATTTTTGTCGGCTGTTCAGATTCAGAACTGCTGATTCCCGAAACAGGAATGAATGACTCATTTGAGTCAGTTCAATGAACTGGTCAAACCGGTTAGCATAACAGTTGGAATCGGTTCGCGATTCAGTAGGAATCATTCGACGCACTGAATCTTTTGGATCGTTTTGTCGCTATTGTAAAACAATACGACGGAATACTTGCGACGTTGGATGAAGTGGAATATTTACCTACAATTATTTTAAATCAAATCTTCAAATTGATCCTGCGTGCCAGGAGATGAAGATGATTAAGTTCAACACCTGCTCGTGCAGCGTTTGAACATCTCATGAGTGCAGCAAAGACATTTTGAAACGAAAATAACTAACAGCATACGGAAGTACTTAAAAGTACAAAAAGAAAAAAAAATAGCATTGCATATTGCATAAACATTGCAAATATCATGGCACGCTAATATAAGGTATTCAGCACAACAGTATATCCCATATACTGGACTCAAGTACTGATGAAAGGCTAGAAACGGCCCTGGTCGTGACATGACAATAATATGCTACTTGGGATTCATGCTTCCAGTTATTGAATTTGTTCTTCACATAACTGCAGTGTGCAGGTGTCTCGTGCTCGTCATGTCCCTCACACCACACCGTAGTTCGCCCTGCCTCCCTCTCGAGGGAGGAAAGTTTGGACAACCGCACGCAAATGTCACATCTGAAATTCTCTTGCATCAAGGATTTCGATGACCTGTAAAAGGCGTCACAGCGGAAAACGCCTTGGCAAACGAAACAACTCATATGAAAGGTAAGTGTATATTTATAAAAGCGGGTTGTCTTCATGTCTCGTGAGCTTTCATTGAAGAGGAAGCGCGAGTTGGCCAAGCGCTCTATGTTGCCATGGCAACGAGGTCCGGAGCGGCAGTGTAATAATTTTCATCTCACTAATGTGCACCTAAATAAATTTAACTCGACCACTTCTCACGGAAATACAATGAATATGTATCTGTAGTCGCATAATGTAAGTAGAACCATTATGCTGAAAGCGTTATGTTACTTTTATCCTATTTTGGACCGCAACACGACTAAAACAATTTTGAGAAATTTTGCTTGGCTAACAACTATCTATTAGACGCGGGAAATAAGAAAAACCCACTAAAATAATACAGAAATTGGTATTTTAAAAAATCTATTAAAAAGACAGAAAGAGAACTGTATGGAGTTATGTTTATAAAATGAAGTGCTCAAACAGAACTTGATTTTATCACACTAAGGATATAACTTAGTCACCTAGCCACTCCATACACAAGCGTAGTGGGTGTTTTGAAACATAAGGGAGCAATAAAACATCTATTATTATGCAGGTTCTATGCCAGATAATTATATTTAGCTGGAACAGGTCACATGGAGTTAATTACTTGCATAAGATTTAAATAATTATTGGCTTTAAGCTACTGAATATTGGTTGCCGTGGTTGTGCCAGGTCTCATTTTGTCCTACAAAATAGGCTTTGTCTATGTTGGCTATGTGGGGTATGAACTAATATTTAGCATAGTGTCATTCTATCATTCTGTAAGCAAATATGGTCAAATATATATATATATATATATATATATTTTTAATAAGATCAAATTCTCATGACATATAGCCTAGGCTGTGTCCGAAAGCTGAAAAAAGCTGCCTTCTCAGGCAGTGGCCTATAGGTCGGAAAGCATCAAGACATGCCTGAATTAATTGTTTGCATTACATCCTGTATATTAAAATGCCTTTATCTGGTTGGATTTTGAAGCTTAGATGTGTCCTTCGCTACCTGTGATATTCCAGTCGGTATGGTGTGTGGGTTGGCAGTTGGTGGAAATAATAAATGTGATAGAGCAACTGAAAGGAGTAAATTCATTTATAGGCTATATGTCAATGTTTTTATTTTCAATGTTTGAACTTAGAGAAATAAGCACTACATATGAAATAGATACATGAAAATAGTTGTCACTAAATATTTGCTTGTTTATCTCTAGAACTCATTTGATTTTCTTCTAGAACATTACAAATGATGTTTGGGTGCTTTGGAAGCCTGGCTGAAACCATTTTCCTTTAGGTATATTTATACACAAAATACTGCCTGTCATTGAATAAACAAGAAGGTAGCTTTGTTCGTTTTCAGACACAGCCACAATTTTTTACAAACAGAACTGGTCAAATATTCTTCTGTCTACAAATAAAGGTTCTTTATCGGCATAGGGTTCCATGAAAAACCTTTAACATCCATGGAACCTTTCCATTGTGCAAAGTTTTTTCAAGGTTCTTTAGATAATTAAAGGGGGCATAACACACACATTTTCGCCAATCTCATGTTAATCTTGAGTACCTATATAGTAGTATTACATCCTTCATATCTCAGAAGAGTCTTTAGTTTTATCAGATTTATAAAAGAAAGATACAGCATTACGATTCTCTCCGAAAACAGCCGAGCTCCTGGAGGCGTGCCGTGGGTGGAGCTAATGAGTCACGAGCACAAAACGCAGAAATTTGATGCAGTTTTTTCAGTTACTCACCGCCTGAGATTCCTGCTCATGACCGGGATATTTTATCGCTGAGACCGCACTATCTTTCAGTATCAAACGATCTGCAAATCCAGCGTCGAACTGGGCCTTGTTTATAAAACATTCATCACCGAAATGACAGGAACAAACACACGTGTGCGAAACTCCGTTGCTGTCCCGGAAAAACAAACTGCATCCACTAGTGTTCCCTTAATGCTGGGTTCTTTGGGAAGCTGAATATGGTTATCTTTCCCTCACATCCAAAAACACACTTCTTTGGAGACATTCTTCTTGAGCAAGTCCTGAGCAGCACTGCCGACGACGTTGATGGGAGCGCTCTCTGGTTGACACGTGCGCGTGCTCGCTCTTCTGGGAGAAGTGCCCATATAAGGAATTACCCCCTTCATGGCGTCATGAAGTTCCATGCTTGAGAAAAAAAAACAAATACAATAAATAAATAAATAAAATCTTTTCGAAGGGTATCAAGCTTTTCTAGCATGGAATTTGATTTACAAACACAATTTTTCACCACACCATTACTTTATTTGGAATAATAAGGACATTTTATATAAACAAAAGTCAAAAAA
>NW_015641116.1:389295-395107 GCF_001515625.1 Sinocyclocheilus rhinocerous
TATTGCATCCTTCATATCTCCGAAGAGTCTTTAGTTTTATCAGATTTATAAAAGAAAGATACAGCATTACGATTCTCTCCGAAAACAGCCGAGCTCCTGGAGGCGTGCCGTGGGCGGAGCTAATGAGTCACGAGCACAAAACGCAGAAATTTGATGCAGTTTATTCAGTTACTCACCGCCTGAGATTCCTGCTCATGACCGGGATATTTTATCGCTGAGACCGCACTATCTTTCAGTATCAAACGATCTGCAAATCCAGCGTCGAACTGGGCCTTGTTTATAAAACATTCATCACCGAAATGACAGGAACAAACACACGTGTGCGAAACTCCGTTGCTGTCCCGGAAAAACAAACTGCATCCACTAGTGTTCCCTTAATGCTGGGTTCTTTGGGAAGCTGAATATGGTTATCTTTCCCTCACATCCAAAAACACACTTCTTTGGAGACATTCTTCTTGAGCAAATCCTGTGCAGTGCTGCCGTGCCGACGACTTCTGGAACCCGAAAGAAGCATGTTGATGGGCGCACAGCATGCGCTCTCGCTCTTGCTCTAGCTGTATTTGCTGTGTGCACGCGCTCTTCCGGGAGAAGTGCCCATACAAGGAATTCCGCTCATCGTGACGTCATGAAGAGGCATGCTCGAAAAAAACTTTCCGAAACTTATTCGAACCCGGAAGGAGTGTATTTGGCACAGAAATACAACTTTGGCCATGTTTAGCATGAGAATCCAACTTTTTAACAGTGTAAACAACCCAGAATGCATGAAATAGCATTAGAACCCCCCCCCCCTTAAAAATTAAAATATAAAAAATAGGTTCTTTTAGGATTTGCTTACTGGATGGTTTTTGGGGAACCCAAAAAGGTTCTTCCATGACATTGCTGCAAAAAAAAAACAACATTTTGGAACCTTTATAGGCTTATTTTGACCCAGTATTTTCTCCTCTTACTGCTCTGCCCCTTATGTAATTAAAGCAGATTGTATTCATATAGAGTATTGTTATTGTAAAGTGCTGTAGATTAAACAGTATTCACACTGAGCACTTCTGATTTTAAACTAAAGTGTCACATAACCTCAAGCGTTTCCCTCAAGTCTCTTGGCTTATGTGCTTCTCTGGCTGACGCTTATTTCACACTGCCAGGCGTAACTTGAGTGCCCAGTGGTAGGCACTGCTTGAGTCTGCTCTGTAAGAGGAGACAGGTCTTTCTCAAATGGTTTTTAGTTGCTGAGGCTCTCACTGATTTTCCTCCCCAGCAGGTAATGGCACTTGGCCTGTAAGACTGAGGTTTCTCCTGACTGTAAGTAAGGAGTAAGATCAAGAAGGATTTTTTTTTATCTGAAGCAGACACTGTCTGTGCCTTGGCATCTACATTTTATACACTGGCACATGTCCGGGGAGGTTTCTCGCCCAGACTTTATGTCCAATGAATCTGTTTCCTGTCCAGAGTTTGTTTACATTCATGCAATACTTTATACAGGTATATATATATAAATATATATATATATTTTTGACATTAGACTACTCAGTCTGACTAGGCTTGCACATAGTGTCTCATCATCCAAGAACAGACATTTTCTTTCAAGTGCTCTCAGAAAATCTGTCACTTGTTGGCAGGTTGTCAGTCACACTAGTATCCACATATATGCTTGAATCCCCTTATTCAGACATCTTCAACCCAGCTCCCTTCAATCATCAGCTACACAAGGGAGCATGTCATCTTTTGTACTGCTCTTTCCTAGGAATATGTGTTATCACCTATGATCAGCTATTAATCATAATTTTTCTGATAAAAACTTTGATTGGAATTTAAAATGGGATTTAAAAAAAGAAAGCCTCAGGTTATTTTATATTTTATAGTCATAATGATGTATAATCACAAAAAGGTGATTATATCTCAACATAATAATAATAATAATAATAATAATTATTATTATTATTATTGTTGCTTTTAATTTTATTATATTACTAAATAAAAATATTAAACAAAGAAATAGTACTATTTTACTATTTTGTATCTTACTAGATTTTATATATTGAAATATTCAGTACTATTGTAGTATTTCACTGTAAAATAAAAAAAATAGTATTTAAGAAAAAACAATACTAATGATAATAATAATACTGCAATAATAAAATAATAAAATTACGAAACAAAATTGCTGGTTGCTAGGGGGGCTGAAGCCCCTGCCCCTTTAATCATCAACATTAAAGTGCCCTTTCGGCCTGATCTAGGTGCCCCCAGGAACATGATTTCTACCGAGGGGGAACCCATGTGCCCTTGTAATACGATTTCTCCCCTGCCCCTCTGGAGGTATGTGCATGCCACTGATTTACTGCGAACAAAGCTGCTCTGAGACACTGAAAACCCTGGATAATGAGCTGCTCACGTATAAAAGAACACAATGCCATGCTTCGCTCTGAAACAAGCAGCACATATTTATTTATTCAATTGCAGCCTTTGTAATTGCTAAATGCACAAGCCATATCATGATTTTGGTTTTATTTTGATTAATTGCGCAGCCCTAGCTATGATCATAAACTGCATCCTGAATAATCTTTTTGGTGCTTGTCCACCCAATTGGCTTGCACGTGATTTGTACCCCATGTGAGAATGTCACATTACAGATGACTCTCTGTCAAGAAGACCACCTCTGTGACCATCTAGTTTAGAAAATGTTCCAGAGGTGGAGCCTAAATGAAAACACCTACTGAAGGCCTTTGAAATATTCTTTTGAAAAGATTTGTAGCCATTCTGACTACCAGTTGAATGGTAGTGCTACATATTTGTTTTCGCATACAACACAGTAATGCATTCCAATCATTAGTACAATGCCATGGTAAATGCTCATAAGGATGTGCTTGCTTGCTTCCTTAAGCACTGCATCAAAGATACCGCTTGATGTGCTCTTTCTTATGTGGAATGTTTGGTGTCCTGTTGAGCTCCTCAAATATTTGCAGTTTGAAGAATTGTTAATGATTGCAATAGGTGAGTCATTAATGCAGATTGTGCTGTGCGTTGTCCTTTTTCTCAAAGTTCACTATAAGTACTTTTGTTTTGCTGACATTCAAGGCTAGATTGTTGTTAAAGGGGTCATATGATGCGATTTCAATTTTTCCTTTCTCATACACATACACATACACATACATATACATATACATACACACATACACATACACATAAACATACACACATATATATATATATATATATATACACTCACTGGCCACTTTATTAGGTACACCTTGCTAGTACCGGGTTGGACCCAACTTAAACTGCATAAACACATTTAATTATCATTACACCAAATACACAAAATAATGTTCTTTTTAGCAACATCATATGACCCCTTTAAAACACTATCCTCTCCTGCAGAGGGTCCCTGTACGTGTACTCATCATTATCACTGATTAACCCAATAATGGTGTTGTCGTCAGGAAATTTGATGATGGTGCCTGCTCTACTGTGTAGAGATGCAGTGAATGGTTGAATAACGAGTATAATTAGGGCTGAGGCAAAAGCCCTGTGGAGTGCTGGTCTTAATTATTTTCATGGATGAGGTGATGTTTCCCATCTTGACCACCTGGCTTCTGCCTTTTAAAAGTCCAATACCCAGATATATTTACTCATATCCAAGAGTTTTTAAGAGTATCTTGATAGAATCACATTTGTATTTTGAATAGTATGTTGATGACTGTAAAATTGCTGTAGTGTTACTGGGAAACGGGACTTTTCCCTCACGACTCCTGCTCCTTTATATTATAATTTGTTTTTTTAAATGTTGTATTGTTTTTGAAATAACATTATTGCAAAAAAGTTATTAAACTTCAAATGTCTATCTTTAACAACAGGTTGTCATATTAACAATTAGGCAGTAAATATATTATTTTTAAGTTCCACAAACATTAAGACCATAAAAATTGCTTTATTTTAAGATGGAAATTAAAGTTATGATAACTTAATGTTCAGTAAGTGAGTTAAATGTTGATAATAATTCTGATGAATTCAGTCTGTTAATTCTGTGAATGATTCACCAGAATGATTCTAACTGCTAACTTGTGAGACTGTGAGTCTCTCTGAATGATTCATTTAAAGAACTGGCTCATAAGAATCATTTGTTTGTGAACCAGATTACACCGGTAGTGCTGTATGTATTTTAATTCATTTTACAAAGACAAATACATGTAAATAGAAAGACTTGTTTTCTTGTTAATACTTTGTACCAGACCACACAGTTTTAACATGCAGTCTCATCACATCATTCAAACTGATTATTTCTTTTGTTGTGACATTTGGTGTCCTCTGGACTTCAAGCATACTTTTTTTGTTATTTTATTTTGCCTTTGAAGTATGAATTCATCTAGACCCTTGATTTCTTAACAACCAATTGATATCCTGGTTTAGAGTGAGGTACAATTTGAGACCTCCAACAAATGACATCTTGGTTTAGATTTTCAAGACAAGCCATATTTATATGCAATAAGTCATTGATTGGTTTACAGATATGACCCCTTCTGTAACATTTTCATGAGTTGTTGGACTATATTAAGTTGCAGTCCAGACCTACACTTCATGTTAAACAGGAAAACATTATGTAGTATGGCGAGGTGCACCCAGGTAAATTATGATTATGAGGTTAAATGACTTCAATAGTGTAAGCAGTCTGGACAAGCAAGGCACTCTATCACTTGGTAATGTAATTCCAAGCTTCATTAAGACTTTGACGTTTATCATTTTTCATCAAAGGCACCTGTCAATGAATAATTAAGCTGCAGATGAGAACAGTAAAATCTTTAGTAAGAGTAGAGCAGCAGGAGACCACTGCTTCATGCAAGGTTTGATTTCAGTTTGCATGTAAAATAGCAATCATTGACCTTCAAATAGCGGCCAACACATTTGTGAAACTATGGCATCCTTCGAGCATAACCTTAAATATTTAATAATGTTTCATGAATGCTTTAATAACATGTTGCAAGTGCTAGGCTTCTGCAAATAATCTTCTTGGTCAAGTATTCATTGATAAATAATTTAAGTCATTCAAGTTATGCAGTACATTGTCATATCCCCATCATAATTTGTCTTAATATATTAGATTAAATATTAGTCACTATTTTTTCAACATTTTTGTTTTCAAAAAACATTTTTTTAAATATGTGAATTTTAAAAAATAACTCGCATGCCATTCTATTATAAAAAAACAGGCAATTTATTAAGAATTCAAACAAATTTCCAAAATGTAAACAACACACATTTTTCTGCCAATCTTGTTTTAATTGGTAATCATTTCTTTTTTCCTGTGTTTTCAACTTCACTTTCTATCATATTAGGCCTCCTTAATAGCCCTAGAACTATTTATACACAAACGTATTTCTATCATGACAACTCTCGGAAGATTTTAGCATGGTAATGGATATGACAATGTTAATGTATTTGGTCTTGGCAAATAGAACTGCTATGCTTCTGAATTGCTGCTGCTGTTGGTTATTGCTGTTGTTGTAGATTATTGCTGCTGCTGCTGCTGCAAATACAGGAACTTGCTACTACCAATACATATGTTGATACGGTGCTATGAGTATTTAAGACATACTGCTGCTGCACAAATAACATATATATTAACCTAGGGCTGGTCGATATAGCTAAAAAATTTATCAACGATATAATGTTTCATATCGTTCAGTATCGATAATTATTGACATTTTTTTATAACCTTTTTTAAAACAGAGCAATAGAATTTTTTTTTTAATTTAACCACTGTATTTTTAAATTAACCCAATTTATTGAGACAAACAACAAATATTTTTTGTTTTAACAATCA
>NW_015641116.1:398219-420892 GCF_001515625.1 Sinocyclocheilus rhinocerous
TTTAACCACTGTATTTATAATTAACACAATTTATTGAGACAAAAAAACTAATATTTTTTGTTTTAACAATCAAACACAATAAAAATTAAACACATATCTCATTTCTAATGTTTTATATGCAGATTAAATAGGTCTTAAGGAAACTTTTGTCTTGTCTCCCGAGGCCACAGGAGGGCGCAATGAGCAAAATAATGCAGCGCATTGAAATTGTCAACGCAAGGAAGTAACTCTATAAAAAAATGTGCATTACGTCCAAATTAACTCATAAAAATCAAATATAATTTCGTAAATTGCATAAACAATTATGAACAAAACAGCATCATATATTTATGCATTGCTTAATCCAAAGAACCGAAGCGCCATTCACACAGATTGCATTTAAAAACATATGAGACGCAGTGAAAAGGAATAAACCTCCACAAATTCGTGACGTGTTTTCTAAACTGTTTAAACTGTTTTAACGTTGCATGGCTTTCTATACATCTCTTGTGTGAGACGGGAGTGCAGCAGTCATATTTGTCCGTCTAAAAATGCGCTGAATATGCGTTCTGTGTGAATGGCTTGGTTTCGGTTTTAACCTAATCAAGAT
This sequence comes from Sinocyclocheilus rhinocerous, assembly GCF_001515625.1. Taxonomy (NCBI): domain Eukaryota; kingdom Metazoa; phylum Chordata; class Actinopteri; order Cypriniformes; family Cyprinidae; genus Sinocyclocheilus; species Sinocyclocheilus rhinocerous. The sequence goes on from NW_015641116.1 coordinate 398,809, forward strand.
CTTCTCCGCATTGTGCTTCTATATTTCTCTAATATTTTGAATGAATAACGCAGCAACTGCGCGTCTTGTGGGCTAGACTTATAAAACATAAAAATGCAACAACGTCATTTACATCATCATCACCGCATCTCGCGCGCCACTGATGACGCTCCCTGATAGACACCTAACATTCAAATGCAAATGTTTATTTTAAATTCGACTAATATTCATTCTTTATTCACAATCTCCTCATCACAGGCAGGCACAGCACTCATTTCAGCATGTGTTCGTGTTTGTGTGTGCTGTCTGCCACTCATAGCATGTGCCTATATTGTGCGCTATATCGAACATTTTTTTCTATCGTTATCGAAGAAGGTGTACCGTCGATAAAGGTGGAGGGTTTCAGAGGAACTCTGAAAGTGCGCTGTGAAATGCTCTAGTGAATGCCAACCAGCCATTTAAATGTAAAGCAGCAGCAAGCTCATTGGCTGCATATGCAACATGAACCAATCAGCTTGTGCCAAGTAGTTTAATGCTGTGAATATCATCAGTTTGCGTTAACGACCCAGCTGCGCCATCTAGAATTTCATGACAGAATTTTGCATTTATTTATTGACTGATTGATTGATTGATTTTTACAGAGCTTAAAAGGCACAGCGTAACATGAATGACTCATGTCAAGTCCAAATAATTTTCAGAAAGACCATAATTCAGATATTAGCAAGAAGGGAAATAAGAAGAGGAGAGAGAGACAGCATGAGGGGAAGTAGGAAGGAAATTGCATGTGATAGAGAGAAAAGAGCAGAAAAGAACTGTTATATCTTTGTGTGTTCAGACGTCAATCCAGTGTCACATTTAATTTGGGCTCAAGCCAGAGACAGCTTCTCCCACAGTCAGGAGAAATAATAATATTAATATTTTAGTCCACAAACAATCAGTAAACAAGCACTAATGGGATTTTTACTGTTATGGCCAAGAAATGAAAAATGCAAGAGGATCAATTGCAGACATTCTATCTGCCACAATTACTTTCCTTTGAGTGCTTCCAGAAATCTGGGAGGTCTGTGGATTGGTTCTTAGCTGATGGCATATTCTGTGAGGGAACTAAAATGTGTCTCTTTTAGAGTGAAGCTTATTACTAGGGCTGGGCATTATGGCCAAAAAATTATCACTATAAAATTTTTCATTATCAGTCAATATCAATAATTATCACAATAAATTTCAAATATTTATTTCTTTCAAGTTTAAAGGCAGATTTTTTGCTCCTAAGTGAAATTTGTAGAAACCAGACCGTTAACTGTGGTTTTAAACTACTCTTTATCATCAGAACATGACAAACACTTCACGTTTTTGAATTCTTTACACTTTTCCAGTCATTTTTCCTTAACAAAATAATAAAAAATAATTAATAATATATTTTAATAATAAAAATAATTCCTTAATAGAAAAATTTATTTCTTAGTTTCTGCATTTTCTAATGAGTGATATTGTTTCACATCATGAAACAGATTTGTGTTGCCTGACTTTTGATGATGTGTATCTTCAGCACAGTTTGTAGGCTGCAATATTAATAATGTTAAATTAAAAAAAATTTTTTGGTCTCTTAGAACTGCACATTTGATGCTCTGGTTTCCCCCACAATCCAAAGACATGCAGTATAGGTGAATTGGACAAAGTAAATTGGCCGTAGTGAGTGAGTGTGTGTGTGAATGAGTGAGTGAGTGTGTCCCAGCACTGGGGTTGCACAAGTTAGTGCCCTCTCAGTGCTGGGTTGCGGCAGGAAGGGCATCCGGTGTAAAACATGTGCCAAATCGGTTGTGCGGATCACACCGCTGTGGCGACCCCTGATAAAAAGGGAGCAAGCTGAAGGAAGAGAGAGAGAACTGCACATTTGACAGTAGCTTGAGTTGACAGTAGTAGTAGCTTGAGTTAGGATGCAGATGTAAATTTATGTTCATTAACAAAAACAGTAACATCTGTAAAAAATTGTAACAACCTCATTTTTATCTGATGAAATTTAATTATTCTGACTGTTTGAGTTTGATTAAAATTAACTGTTGGTCTTTCATAGTAGCATACATTTAGATCATGATAACCGCAGTTAAAACCACACATACAGCACCTCAATACCATGGTAAAACTGTAACTATATTGTTTCTGGGTATTTGCATGAAAAACAGAAGTCTAAATACATTTAGTAGGTTAAATAGCCTACACAAACGCTATGGCTTAATCGAAACATAAAAAACACAAAAAAATCTGTAATTATTATCCATTACTCCTTTAATACATGTCTACATTAATAATATAATAACATTTGATATGAATATCCCACAATAGATGCAGTTAGTGTTACTACAGTAAATGATGGCAATCTGTAGAATGAAAAGCCTTCTGATGGTACCGTTGCGCACAGTGTTTCTCCTGTTTGTCATCCGGCTTTAAAAAACTAGTTTAAATCACTGAGTCATTTGTGCTCTTTGCTGAATCCAAGTGCTTCACACTGGATCTCACAGCACTGTTTAGTGTCGTGTGACCGAGACTCATCAGCGAGTACGCTGCTGTTTGAACTTTGAGCTGAGCGGATAAATGGTCCGTGTGACGCGCTTCAAATGAGTAGCGTTGTTTCGCTCCCTTTATGGCACATAAACATTATATTGAACATTTATCAAACTCTTGTTATCGTTTTATCGAGGAATATTATACCGCGGCAATTATCGTTATCGTTTTATCGCCCAGCCCTTATTACCCTCTTGCCTGTTTAAGTTTTTGTGCTCATTGAAAATTTGTGCTTGTAAAAAGATGTCTTGCTTCTGTAGTTAGCTTGTAAAAATGAAATTCTGTAAACGTAGCTCAAAGATGCGAAACGTAGCCTGGCGGGAAATGCATGTACTCTGACACGGTGTGTGGAATCGCTGATGTTATCAGATACAAGGCAAGATCCCATTAAAAATAATCATAAAATGTATGTATGCAGGTTTAAATTGCAGAATGAAAGTTTAATTTATTCTAATTTCTTCTCAGCAAGACCTCAGTAAGAAGCATCCTTTCAGCAGCACTAGAAAAAGGGCTCGACATTAAGGACTGCCCGATGGCCCGGGGCCAGCGTGAAAGACGTTCGGGACAGTAGATGGATTTGTCACTTGCCCGATCAGGCCACTGCAGCATCGTCATGACATTTTATCATTTGCATGTGTTTTTAAGACTTGTTAATTAAAAAGCATTTGGGCGCGAAAGACAACTCCTTTCAGTACTCGGTCAATGTGTTCTGTGTGAACAGCGCGCACACAACGCGTGAGCCCCCTGAACGGGCAAATACATACAAAAGTATGTAAAAATACCCGTCCTGGCAAGTAACTTTGTAGCTTTAACAATGATTAATCTATATTGAATTTATACGCTGGAGTACAAATGCACCGATCTACCGTACATTTTTTGTTCAGACTATCTTCTGTTCCGTGCTTGCACACAAACTGCACTGCAATCATTTTCCCAATGGCCATTTGTGTGTTTCATTTTGTCTCTGTATAATGCATTTAAATTAGTGTTAATACGTGCAGCGCTGCTGTGTTTACAGCGGTAACTAAGGAAACGCTGTATTACTGTTCCATAAGCGCCGCCTGCTGTCAGAGAGTGAATCTGCGTCTCATTCAGCCCACCTGCTGTTTCTGTGCCATACAGATGTTTTATGTAGCATAATTTCACAAAGCTAAAGTCAGGTTATTTTGTTTTTGCTTCAGATTTTGAAATTATACAGTCTAATATAAAACAAACATTGCACTTTTTTTTCAATTCATGATTAAAATGCAGTGGTTGCCTCTAATTTAAAATGGCTATGAAAAATCAAGGTGCAACACAGTGTGAAGAATATGCAAATGTTATTTTATATGTGATTTTTCAATTTCTGTACCTGAACATCTACAAACATAAAAACCTAAAGCTTCATTTCATTTCTATCTTTGTGCTATAGGCCTATATTTAATTGTGCTATTTTTAATGTTAATCAATAGATATTCAGCGTTAAGCATAAGGAGAGTGCTTTCAATGTACTGTTCTGCCCTCTGATCTTAGCACTTTGGAAATAGGGGTTTTGTCATTTATGGATGAATTTTGGTTTGGCTCCCTCATATCTGAGTTTTGCAGTTTTACCCGATTTAAACCAGTGAAATGCTGATGCACCTTTTCATAAATGCCACTCAGTTTTTGAAGTTTAAGAGCTTTTTTTGAAGAGGACTTCACAGTTCCTCTCTACTAACAAAGCACTGGTTCAGCAACATTTTACCATTCACCTCAGAACCATCTCTTTTACACATTCTCTTGCAATTGCAAAAGCCAATGCTGCAAAAAGTTGCAGCTTCTCAGTTCATATGTCTCTATGCCGTGATCATTTTTCCCCATTTCCTAAACCTGTTTAGAGGGAACCCCATTGTGTTACACTTTGACCTCTGCTACTCTTATCACATACTGTAACTAATTGAGCTGATCGGAGTTTTCAGAATGTCACAATCAATTTGTTTAGCAGATAGATGGTCAGTAATAAGAGAGGCAGTGCTGTTATAAGAGGACCTGTCAGCGAGACTTGATAATGCCACTGAGAGAGTAGAGGTTAAAGACACTGCTTCCTCATTAATATTTAATCTCTTGTCTGTGTGGCGGATCCACTTCGCCGCTTCCACTCATCACACCATAATTGCTTTACATTTAATTTGGCTCTGGAGCATGGTTTTAAGCTGAGTAAATTGTACTTAATGTTAGTGTGGAGTTAGTTTAGACACTTTCTTTTAAAGTGAGAAGTGAATTGGAGAGCGACAGTTGAAGCCTAGCTAATAAAGGGTTACGGTTTAGACATTAGACTCGTAGATGCATGAACATGATGACAGACACTTACTCCTGCCTGAATATTTAATGAGATATCTTATTTGAAACTTTACAATTCATTGTGTAATATACAAGCTTTTGAGAGACTAGTCATTGTTCACTAATAATTGCATATAAGAACACAGAAAAGTTTCTACATTCAGAAAAGTTTACACATAAGTTAACCTATTCTAATGTTGATGATTCTACATGAGGAAGTCCTTGTCATATTAGGGCTTTTCATACAAGCTCTATTGTGCAGACATTTGTCAATCTTTGCAATCTTTTATTTTTTTGAAGACTTAGGGCAAATTTTTTGTGTGATTTATTGATGGATCATTATTTCGGCATTAAAAAAAATTCAGTTTTCGTGCCAAAATACGGGTGCATGCACGGTTAGTGATTGATACCCCAGTGTCGTTAATTCTATGATCTCTTTTTGTGAGGGTTTCCATGTTTGCAATTATGTTGTTGCTCTATATGTGCGAATTACTAAAAATTGATTTATCTCACCCTTAGATGACACATACAAATGTTTCCGGAGCAGAAAAGAAAATGCCATCTCAATGGACTCGCACAAACAGTGCAGAAAAGAAGGTGCCCCACACTCGCATTGAGGATGAATCCGACATACAGGTAGAGTCCATATTGATCTACATGCAGTGCATGCTAAATTCCATATGAACATTCCCAACCAATTTTCCCTTGAATTTTTGTTCTTGCTGCGCCGAAGACATTATTTTGTTAGCCATCAGAAGGCTATGGCTTCAAATTAGTGGCAAAAGGCCATTTCTATCTTACACCAGAGCCATGGCCTTGCTTGCCCTAGCCTGACCTCCCTCCAATCTGGTAGCGCCCTCATCAGGCCTGGAGGGAAATTACACCTCTTTATGCTGTTGATTGCCCTCGCCCTCTCAAGAGGTTTCTGACTGCTGTCTTTGCCAAATCCGCAGCAGGCAGTGCTCAGCCTTGCATGTGCAGAGATAATGATCAAGTTAATTAGACCTGAGATTGAATGAACTGCAGCAGCAACTTAATCATTTGTAACTTGATTAGAAATACTATATTCTCCCAAACTCCAGAGACTGGCAAACTTGAAAATTAAGTTCCACTTTAAGGATTCAGGTCTCAACTTAATGGAGTATAGAGAAGCTGAAAAACAAACCCACCCTCGTTCTGACCCCATTAGTCAGAGCTGGAGCATTGTTTACTGTCACTATAGGAGAAGGAGTGTGTATGTAATACTTCACATAATGCGGCCTCTTTATTTGGATACCCAGAAAATCTATTCCTTTGGGAGGAAATTAGGTCAAGGCAACTTTGGTGTCGTCTGTGAAGCCACTCACATTGAGATGCAGAGGAAGTGGGCAATTAAGAAGGTGAACAAAGAGAAGGTAAGTGTTTGGTGGTTATGTTTCACCTGTTGACAGAGGTGATTGATGGAGAGCCGCTCCCATGGTTGTCAAGAATGGGTCAAGTGTCACAAATGCTTTGTATCCATGCAGGCAGGCACTTCTGGTGTAAAACATCTGGAAAGAGAAGTGAGCATCATGAAACAAGTGAAACATGAACATATTATACGTCTGGAGGAAGTTTTTGAGACGCCAAAGGTGAGAGCAAAAACATGATCTATTCTGTTTCACACTCCTCTTTCCTTTAAAGTTCACTCAGCTGTGCTATTGTGAACCGAATCATACTACTGTGTATGCAGCTGGATTGTGTTTGACAGCGGTTTCTCGTTTGATGTCAGAAATGAGAAATGTACATACAGTATGTATGTTTGTGTGCCATTCTCTAGAGGATGTACCTCGTGACTGAGCTTTGTGAAGGAGGCGATCTAAAGGATCTCCTGCAGAAGAACAAGCACTTCACTGAGGAGGAGACCAGACACATCATCAAAAGCTTATCTGAAGCTATTGTTTATCTGCATAAAAAAGGTGACGCTTGCAAGACTCAATACAGCTCCCCTGACATTCATAAGCAGATGGTTCTTATGAGCCTATGGTTGATGGTTCCTTACCCTGAAAACATACTACATATTATATTCTTTTATTTCAGTGGCCTTACCTTTAGAGAAATGCATTAAATAAAAACCCTAAAGCTTGAAAAATTGCTCACATCTTTGTTGTCATATGCAATGGCTTTGATTCCTTTGTTCTCCCCATCCGATAATCGCTCTGATGATTGCATCCACATTAAGTTTCTCTGTCATTACGGAGAATCGGGCTTGTTTTAATAATGAGATAATAATGAACAACTGTCAGACAAAATATCAGCCCATTTTAATTGAGTCTGAGGGGTTTATTTGAAGATTCTTGCCGTTTTTCTCTCTTTCTCTCTCCTTCTTGTGAAATCTGCAGTTAGAGGTAATTTAGGACATTGCTTGGCAATGAGACACCATTACATGGGGCTAATGAGTCATTAACAACGAGCAGGGGAGGAATACTGATTAATAGGTGTGTTTTTCAACAGTCCCCGAGTGCTGGTGTGTCTCACGTCTAGAGGAGCTAATGATTCCACTTGCAATGTGTATACAGGACTAGAGTGTTTTATGAGACTGCAGTATATTAGCCTCACACGCTGATTATAATTTGATTATTTTCACATTTCTATTTAAGTGTGTACTGTTAACGTGTGAAGCAGTAATGAAGAATCATGATGTGTAGAATGGTAAAAAGAGGTGGGCCCTGTACTGTATGCTTGGTTCACATGAGAACTGATGGTATGAATTGCAATTTTAAGGGAACAGAGCAAAAAAATTCACTAGAATTGGTCATTAAAGCATATTTAAAACTTACCATACCAACTGTTACCATACCATTTTGCCATGCTCTCCTCACGATCCCACCATCTCTCCCTTGCTCTGTTTCTTCTTTCTCTCTCTCAGACATTGTTCATCGTGACCTCAAACTGGAAAACATTCTTGTGAAGAGTTTTCACCAAGGCAACGATAACGATGTGGTCAATATCAAGGTGAGAGAGACGGTAAAAACTTCTGCACAGGCATGTGGTATGGCATTCAAACGCGGTGGGACCTCTGGACATTCTCGTCTGTTGTTTAGTTCTCCCACTGTCCTCCTTGCCCAAACCTTTTAACGGCTTTTTAAATATTGTCTCATTACACCAGACCTCCTGCCTAACTCCTTTCATATCACATTCTCAAAGAAAATGAATCACAAGTGGCTTTTCTGAGACAAATTACCAGCCGGGGCACAGCGTGGAGCAGAATAGAACGTTGACGGGAGCCGACTGAAGCCACTACCTGGAGCGGAGGGTTGAATCGGGGCAGCACTGTGTTATAAATCAGAGTAGAACAGGGGCCCAAAGACAGCGCTGTCCTGGCACTGTATTAAAAGCTTTTATCTGGCAGAAGGTGGTCATCTCTCCTGGATATTAATCCTGCTCGCCCCGACGCACCCATGAAACTATATACACTCCTCATATATTATTCATATGGCTCAGGAGTGCATAGTCTGTGCGAGTGGGTGTACTGGCTGCTCTGTGGAAGTCTGTTTGGGCCGTAAATAGTTTAATTGAGATCTAGAAGTGAAAGCGAGAAAGATACAGTGATCAAGTGCAGCATGTCTGTACTTTCAACATTCCAGTAGATCAGAATCTAATGATGAAAAATTGTATTAATTAAGAAGAGAAAGAAATGTTTTAGCGTGTCCTGTATGTGCTTTTGTTGAATATTGTTTGATTTTGAATAACATATCAAAGGCCTGTCCTGTCTCATCTCAGATCACAGATTTCGGACTCTCTGTGCAGAAGGGCGGTGTGGGCAGTGAAAACATGCTGCAGGCCACTTGCGGGACACCTATCTACATGGGTAATTCATACATTCAAACGCATACATTCACATGTTCCATTTACTTGTGATTTGATGAATTACTATGGGGGGTGTTTAATAAATTGAATGAAGGGCTGATTAAAATGAGCAGTAAAGAGGAGATGACCTAATTTAAGTGATGTGAAGCTGAATAATATTCGAGAAGGAGTAGAGGCTGAAAGCTGTCAATGGCGTCACGCATCAGATATCACACATTACTCCGGCGTCAAACATCTTCCATTATTGACATATGGACTTATTCTTTCAGCGCCTGAGGTGGTTAATGGTCACCAGTACAGCCAACAGTGTGATTTGTGGAGCATTGGCGTCATCATGTACATGCTGTAAGAAGATCTCCCATGTTGTTTTCCATCCTATGCCCAAACACAGACTCACATTGCTGACTTACACTTTGTGTGTATGTATGTGTTGTGTTTGTAATTCTTTTTCAGACTGTGTGGAGAGCCTCCTTTCATTTCCAGCTCCAAGGAAAGGCTTTCTGAGATGATTATGAAAGGAGAGCTCACTTTTTCTGGCCCTGTGTGGCACACGATTAGTGATGCAGGTTAGAACTGCCTCTGATGCCCACACCGTTCCATTATGATTGCAGTTCAGCCAGTGTAGTAACTATTTTATGTTTTGTCTTGCAGCCAAAACTGTAATACGGTGTTTGTTGAAAGTTGACCCAGCTCACCGCATCACAGCCAATGAGCTGCTAGATAACCCTTGGATTTCGGTAAGAGAACTCAATTACTCTTAAAATGAGGTCATGAATATTATAGATTCAGAAATCAGCTAATTAGCACTCTTCAATTTGATGGATGACTAAATGTGGAACCTGCCAGAAAGAAAGACCTGAAAGAAAGAAAATCTGTGTTCACAGGGGGACACCTCCACCGCTGTTACACGTACAAATGTCTTAGAGATGATGCATCAGTTCCGGAATGTTCCAGAGGATGAAGAGGGTGTGGAGATGAGTGAGGGACTGCAAAACCTCTCTCTCACTTCCTCTCAGGACAAAGGGTCTGGGCCGAGAACATCTCAAGAACTCTCAGTAACCCCAGCACCTCCTGAGGATGTCATAGACAGCAGCAGTAGCAGCCAACACTCCACCCAAAACAAGAAGGTAAAAAAAAAACAATACAGTGTTGCAATACAGTTCATTCAAATACAAAAGTGAAGCATTTCTGCATGATCATGCATTTAAAAAAGCATTCTGTTGTTCATTGTATTATGAAAGACCAGTCAGATAAAATGTTCAAGAGCAGTCTGGACGAATCTCAATCCTTCATCACAGCCATAGAAATGGAAGTCCTTTTTTAGTTCTAAAATAAAAAATGCTTTGATGCAAATCATCTGCTCACCATTTCATGTGTATATCACTGCACCCACTGAGAATTCTGTTATTGTTTACTTGTTAGAGACAATACAATATCTAGTTAAAGGATACCACTTAAAGCTGCAGTCCGTAACTTGTTTTGGTTAAAAATGATCCAAAATCAATATTTGAGCAAGTACATAACCAGCCAGTGTTCAAAACTATAGCCTTACTTTAGTCTGTTTCACAACGGTTATCTTATAATAATGTTTTCTAATGTGAGTGGTACGGGTAGGTTTTCGTGGGAAATTCGAGCATGCCGCTGCGTCATTACGTCACGTCTGAAACATAAAGAAGTTGTCCCGACTACTAGGCTATCACATGTGAGGATTCTGCAGGTAGTGGATCGTTTATAGCCTTTTCTCGCAGCAGCTGGAATAATTAAATGTAGGTTAAAATAATTTCTTAATATTAAATTCGAATGGTATGACAATTAGATTAGACTGTTCAGAAATTGAATCACACGCTAATACGCACTGTATTCACATAGTCATGTAATGCTGATGTTAACATTAATAATTTGAGAATAAAGTATAACAATAATAATAATTTGCACGGTTTGATGTGATATGATATAATTTAGATTAAATCACCATTGGTAGCGCGATTTATTGTAATGCTTTTTCCTCAGTTGGTCAGAACAAATGTGGCAGACTTGTTACTTACTTGTTCAGATGACAATATACGGTGAAAATTCTTATTTGGGTCATATATTCCAAGACGTAGGCTAGAATCTGTGATTGCGAAGTACAGTAAATATCCACACTGGTGCGGTGACTGAGTGCCACACATACTCCTCAAAACATTAGATTCATCCGCGCTGGAGCCGTGCCGGCGCACAACCCACGCAAGCTAGATAATTCCGCAAACAGCTGCAATTGCAGGTTTTCAAACAGAGATGGCGACAAAGAGGCAAAACTTACGGACTTCAGCTTTAATGAACTTAATAGAATGTATTTTTAATTAATGTCTGTGTCATTACATTTACATTTACATTTAGCAGATGCTAAATATCCAAAGCGACTTACAAAAGAGGAACATAAGCAATTTGTTACAGAGCCATGAACAATATTCATAGTATGCAATGCCAGGATTATTAGAAAGCTACATTAGGGAAAAAAAAGGTAGAGCAGATGTGAAATGCAGAAAAAAAAAGAGGATTTCTTTTTAAATAAATAATTCTTACTAATTTTATTATGAGGTGGACATTTTACAAAAGCACTAAGGCTGTACTATATTGTGAAAATATTCACAGCTAATATATAATATTTGTATAATGACATCATTTAGCTGAGACAATATTCACAAGACAACAGTTTTTATTTTTAGTTCAGTTTTTAGCCTGAATTGAGGTAAAGAAACAAAGCTTATGGTGTCATTTTTGGGGAGCTGACATGTTGTTTTATTGTAACCATGGCAAACAGTTAGCAAATAGTTTTGTGGAGTTGGGTATATGCCTATTTAAGCAGATAGGAGCTGCACTTGCATGACCAGAAATTCTAATATTGCTGACATGTGGACTGACTTGCTCAAACGGCTTTGAAGGTCTTTCAAACCCTCTTGGGTTTCATGTGTTATATATTTAATTCCTATAGCCTCTGAAGAAAAAACTATCAGCGTCCTCCTCTAACGGTGTTAAGAAGAGTGCATTTAGTGCAAAGGCCTGCAGCACTCTCAATACATCCACTGCACAGGTCAGTCATTCACTTGATTGAGCTTCGAATTGGTTTACATCTGATTTTCTTAAATATTTGTGCTTATTCAAAAGGAGATATTTTGTCTCCCAAAAGGTATGTGAAAGAAATCCTGGCTATTTCATAGTTAACCTCCATGTTTTTTTTTTAAAACGGCCTGTTCTCTGAACAGCCACTAGATGGGGCCAAAATAACCTTTTTCCAGCAGCTGTCATACAGCATACAGCACTGTCCAGTCCTGTGGTGTGTTGTGCTTTTTTGAGATGAATGAGAGTGTCTTATCTCCGCAGTCCCACACAGGTAACAAACCCCCTGCTCAGCCAAGTGCAACAAGCTACAGCAAGGCCTCCTCCATCTCAGGATCCTGTCTCAAACCATCATCAACAGAAGCAGTCTCTGCAGCATCCAACTCAAGCAGGCACGAAAGTATTCAAAAGGAGATATTTTGTCTCCCAAAAGGTATGTGAAAGAAATCCTGGCTATTTCATAGTTAACCTCCATGTTTTTTTTTTTAAAACGGCCTGTTCTCTGAACAGCCACTAGATGGTGCCAAAATAACCTTTTTCCAGCAGCTGTCATACAGCATACAGCACTGTCCAGTCCTGTGGTGTGTTGTGCTTTTTTGAGATGAATGAGAGTGTCTTATCTCCGCAGTCCCACACAGGTAACAAACCCCCTGCTCAGCCAAGTGCAACAAGCTACAGCAAGGCCTCCTCCATCTCAGGATCCTGTCTCAAACCATCATCAACAGAAGCAGTCTCTGCAGCATCCAACTCAAGCAGGCACGAAAGCTTGTCCCCACGACCCTACACCACTTCCATCCACCGTTCCACCAATCCAGCCATTGGCTTCCGGGCTAAAAAACACAGCTAGACCTCGGTGGTGAGACTGCTTGAGTAGTTGCTTTCAGTGCCAAAGGTGAGGAATTCCAAGGGGTCACTGCTGCGTGGTGGGCCCGCTGGATACACGAATGACTCTTTTTTTACAGTGAAGCTGAAGTAAAACTGTACTTCCTCCAATGTGAATGTGCTTTTAGTCTCCTTAGTAGGATGGATCTTAATAGTTATGTTGCCTTTTTTTATGAGGTAGACAGAGGCCTCCTCTTTTGAGGGTGAGCTACTAGATATTTTGGGGGTAAGTTGCTGCATTATTTTTTGGACCTGAAACAGATGAACTCATCGTGCCTATTCATGGCATCTAACATAAGGTGCATAAGTCATCTTTGCACATTGAAATGCTATTAGCTAATAAATTCTCTAGAGAAAAAAGTATGTTTCATCATGAAGGACTGTGAAGAATGTATTGACTATAACAGGGTTTAATAGCTTTTGCTCTGTGCTTTGCAATGGTAAATAGGCAATAACAGAGTCATTTGATGCAATGTTCAAACACAACATAGTATATACCATTTTCGACTAAAGCAGATGCCACAACAGTACGTGTAAAAACTATCCTGATGGACTTCAGGTTTTCTGTCTATTCATTTTACGAATGTCTGCTGTTTCCTCTGCAGTTGTGCTAATCACACTGGTCATCTTTTGCCAAATATGTGAATAGTTCTTTTTTGTTATCCATTAAAAATAAGCCATCCAAAAGCTTTTTGTCTTGTTTTTCAGTGACTCTTGTATACAATACATGTGACCCATTAATTCCCAATACATTTTTTCTTACCAATGTTAGATGTGCAGAACGCTTGCATCACAAATAAATAAGTCAGGGGGCGAGGGGATTTAATGTTAGCCGTATGCTATGACTGTGAGCGGTGGGGCGCCAAGTGGTTAGACACCATGAAGAGAGCAGGATTGGGAGTCAAAGTGCGGGGTCTCTAATCTTGTTGAGAGCAGCAGGGTATACTGTGAGCACTGCAGCACTCCAGCACTGGTCTCTCTGCTGAAGAGAGAATAATCCCCAAGATGGATACAATATTAAAATAGTCAAGCAGAACTCACACAGACTGTATTACAATCCTCCTATTTGCATGTGGATGTGTGCGAGTGTGTGTTCGTGTTCATGGGAATTTCAGGGAGAATTTTGAAGGCCCCATCCGTTTAACCCTCTTGAATGAATTATTACTTGTGCACTCATTTATCTTTTTAACTTTAATTTTATCCTTTTATAGTAAAAGAAGTAGTGATTGACTGCATTAATGTACAACTAGGTGCAACAAGGTAAAAACAAGGAAAGGCTTGTTTTATTATGAATATTGTCCAAAGGGCCTTGTTAGGAATGAGGCCTTGAGTGTGTTGTTGCTTTTATAAGGTCAGTACATAATTTGTGCATCAATGTTTATTTTCATAAATATTTTTTTATTATGCACATTCATGAAGTGCCATGTGCTAGAAGATTTAACAGAGCATTGCTATGAAACTAAAATAATGATCCACTATGGTAGCTGTGTATATAACAATGGACCATCAGGGGTGAGATATTACCTGGATAACAAATTCTGTAGTTGATATGAAGATCATTTAGATCTTAAAATATAATATTTAAGCAATATAACTAATTTGAATGGTCAAACACTGGAACGTTTTACTGTTTGTATCACTCCCTATGTTTGTGTAAATTAAATTCCTAATTTCCTACGTTTTTTTATTTTTATTTTTAATTCTTTTGGAACAAAATTGGTATACATTTTTTTTTATTATTATTAAATATCAGTTACAATATAGTTAAAATTTTGGGTTCAGTAAGATTTTTAAAAAGTTTTTGAAATAAGTCTCTTATATATGTATAGTATTCTAATATTTTAAAAATACCAGAAATATTGTTACAATTTAAATTAACTTTTTTATTTTAATATGTTTTGAAATGTAATTTATTCCTGTGATGGCAAAGCTGAATTTTCAGCAGCCATTACTCCAGTCTTTAGTGTCACATGATTCTTCAGAAAACATTCTAATATTCTGATTTGGTGCCCAAGAAATATTTCTAAGTGTTGTATTTATAAATAAATATAAACAATGTTGAAAACAGTTGCAATGATTAATATTTTTGTGGAAACTATGATACACTTTTTTCCAGAATTGTATTTTTTTTTAACACTTTTGTAATATTATAAAATGTATTTACTGTCGCTTTTGGTCAATTTAATGAATCCTTTCTGAATAAAAGTATGAATTTCTTCATACTTTTACAGTGACCCTTAACTGTTTACAGAACAGTATAAAAGCAGTATCACACTTGCAATTGAACATTGTACTGAATGTCAGCATAGAAGTATTTACCTGCTAAACTAGTAATCAGTACATGCTAAAAGTTAATATCAAGTAAGTGATATTTCAGACACAGTATGAACAGCCTTTTTTTGTGTATTTTTGCTCCATCACAAAAAAAAAAAAGTTCCAAAGGAAGCCAAAGTAGTATCAGAAATTCTGTGTAGAAATCAGAAAAGGGACGACACAATCTATGAAACATTTCAGTTCCAAATATCATCACACTTGGCTCATCCAATCAAAGTGAACCGGAACTATCATATAAAAGAGATCTAAGCTCAGTGATTGTTCAGTCTCAGAGTTATAGAACTGTAAACCTTCGGAGTGGAGAGATACCACTGGATGGAGCTGTAGAAAACATGAAGCCCTGTCACACTAGGAACAGAGATGAGTGTTGGATCACAATAGCTCCCGTATTGAGTTTCCTGCATGTCTGGCCGTGGTCACTTTTGATTGATTGAGCCATTAAATAATTATAGTGTATGACAGTGTTTATTACCCGTACACAATGAATCATATCCACAGCCTGATCTGAGCGATTGTACTACACCAAGATGGACTTTCAACTACCACTAGCCAAACTGATCCATTGATGGAAAAACAGGAAGATAACAATGATTTATATGCTTTAAGAAACTCTCAACCCCCTCAAGGCTGGGGAGTGAATTTGCATAAGGCATGTTTGGAGAACCTCCTGTACAGCTAATGCCTTGTCAGTAGCAGGGATGGGATTTCAACATATGGCCCTCATTTTCTTGTGCCAGTCTTTTAATTCATTACATCAGTGAGGGAGAGCGAGAGAGACAGAGAGAGAAATCTTCAAATTGAATTGTGCTGGTGGAATGTGACCTGCAGTAAATTACAGGAGTGCATCTGTAGGCCTCAGGGAGAGACTGAAAGAGAGCAGAAATTTAGTAGATTAAAAAACCGAGAGAAAAACTTGGTTGGCGTTCGGCTGGAGAAATGGCCCTGATATCTTCACATTCCTCTTTGCCAGCACATCCACACTTTAGTTTGTTGTAAAATTGTTTTGTTTTTCCGGGAGATCTTTATCCCGCAAACTTTTCTTCCGAAAAAAAAAGCAAGTGTGCATGCAGCAGGCATGGTAGCATGGCAGCTGAGAAAGGGGCGTTTGTTTAGGACAAGCCATAGAGGCACAGAAAATTAGAAAGGCGGCCAGTTGGAACAAGGTGCATGCCTTCCTTCTCCTCTGCAGCATAGTGTAGCCTGACAGATGGGCACTGGGGAGGAGGAGAGGGGGGAATTAGAAATTGTTCGCCTCTTTTAGATCCTGGAGTCGCAGGCACTGAGGGATGCGGAGATGCGGCCCGCTGTGTGACTCCAGGAGTTTGCAGGTGGTGCAGGAGCTGCTAATGTCACTTGAGGTTTAGGAATAGAATGGAGAAGGGATTGTAAGTGCCCCCCTCTGGTCTCCCACCCACGTCGGACCCAGCATGTCCTCGTATAGGGAGTCGCATCTCAATAACCTTAATGGTGCTTCTCCTAATTAATCAGCTCATCTGCGGAGACCTGATACCTGCAGTCGAGTTCCTCCTAATGCACAGCATCCTCACCATGTCGCCCGTGACATTGTAGTAATGAGCTAATGCGGCGCAAACTCCTCTGCCCTTGAATCTGATTCGTTTTTTTCCTCTCTCCCTCACTTGCTGCTTTGGCAATCATTTAACACAGTGTGACTTGAGTTCTTATCACTTGTGTGCACTGTATGCTCCAAATACCTATCGACCCATTGACACAGTGTAAGGAGGGACTTGGGCAACCTTACACATGGAAATGATTTCAATTAATTACCATTTCCCCGGAGAAGGCCGTGTGGCGAGAAGAAGAGCGAGTGAGACAAAAGGTCCGAATAATGGGAACATTCTTGTGGTGTGATGCACGGCAGGTGTAATGAACGTTGGAAATGTCATTTGACACGTTTCTGTTGCTATGAATCAATTTCTTTTCGAGCACTTAATTCTTGTTTTGCCGGCATTGTGTGAAGAGGGTGCACTGACCAGAGCTGGGTGGGGGGGTTATTGTGCAGTTTTGGCACAATATTTGAGGGCACCTGCAGGGTTACGGAAGAGGATGGAGAGGGGCGCTCTAATGAAATCGAGCATCAGACCTTCTATCATAGGAAAATCACTGCTGTCACGCTTATAGTAATTGGGGCATTTAATAGAGTCCTGTGATAAATCCAGCTCGATTGCAAGGACTACTTCAGAGAAAAGCCCAGTTGAAAAGTGTCTTGAGAGGCCATCACCAAGTCATATCCTTGTGGGTGATCAAATAGGTTCTACTTGACCATAAAACACTGATAAAAGTCCATAACATTTTCTAACAGAAAGTTCAAAAGAGCAACTATATATCACTTGTCAGGGCTCAACGAGTTTTTTTTCTGCAGCAGTTACATTTTCAGTTTTTATTTTCTACAGTGCAGTACATTTTTATATTTGCTAGAAATATTATTATTTTTATTTATGTATTTCTTTGTTTAATTTAGTTTATGGAATACAATTTTTTTCAGTGAGTTAATTTATCAGACTGATTCTAAATGGTGTCTCTTATTTATTATTATTATTATTTTTTTTTACTGATTCATAAAAAGAACCGACTCATTTGTATGTGAATCAGAACATCCCATGAGTAAGGCTACTACTGAAAAGCAGTGCAGGAAACATTTTTGCAACCTGTGGCATACTTGCGGTGTGTCATATCTGAAATATTTAAGTTATACCCA
Source organism: Sinocyclocheilus rhinocerous (assembly GCF_001515625.1). NCBI lineage: Eukaryota > Metazoa > Chordata > Actinopteri > Cypriniformes > Cyprinidae > Sinocyclocheilus > Sinocyclocheilus rhinocerous. Next base: position 416,504 of record NW_015641116.1, read on the forward strand.
TAGATTAAATTGTTAATTGAATTTGAGAACTTGTACATACAGTGTGACCTGTGTAGTCAGATTTACAAGCAAATGACACTTTTAGTTGGTTCTTTTTAATGAATTAGTTTCAGCTGTTGCTTTACATTCTTAAAAATAAAGGTTCCAACAAGGTTTTTTTTGTAGCAGTGCAATAGAAGAACTATTTTATGTTCCCCAAAGAACCTCTCAAAGAACAGTTCTTAAAAAAAAGTTCAAAGAATATTTCAATAATCAGAAGAACCTTTTTCCACTATAAGGAACCTTCGTGGAATGGAAATGTTCATTGGAAGTTAAATATTCTTCACGGATCCTTTGACGCCAATAAAGAAACTTTATTTTTAAGAGTGTTGGACTCTGTTGTGAATTGTGTGTATCAGGTATAGTCGTTTGAACAGTGATAGTAGAATTCACTGTGACCATTTTTGGACTATTGGGTAAGCAGATTCATTGTCCATTACCCAGAGAACAGATATTCAGAAGAAGCCCACATCCACAAGCGCTACTGACAGCAAAAAGACAGACCCACTTTACCACATGCCAACAGCAAGTCATTTATTTCAAAAGTCATGTGAGAGGAGGATTTTAATGTGTAAAAGTACCATTTATGAGTGTGATAGGGTTTAACTCCTTCAGTCTAGTGCAATAGCATTACATAAATAGGAATATTCATAATGGGTCCATGTATGGGGGAAACTATTCCTTGTTTGAAGTTGTTTTTCCTCACTGATTTGATTCTGGGAATTGTTACACATTGTAACAATTGACATACAGTAATGTGTTTTAAAATAAGAACATTAAGCTGTGTCAATATCTAGATTATGTAACCGTGTACCAATCATACCAACATGATGACTGTCAGCTATGTCTGAGTAGATTATCAGCATGTGTTCTAGTTGCACCAGGGGGTCTTTCTGTGTTTTACAGAGAAGTAAACAGTTCCCCCAAATCAACTGATGTTGTTTGCGGGCAGTTGCAGCGTTGTTTTAAGTTCTTTGTTGTTTTCAATTTGTCAGATACTCGAGAGAAATAAATTATAGTAAACCATAGTGAGAAAAGTAAAAACACATTTGTTGTGATCAAAGAGGGGAATATTTAATATGTTTAGGTTTGAAAAAGCAGATAATATTCAAGTCATGTCTCAGGGCTGTTTTAAAACTTTGCAGTAAAACAAAAAGGAACAAGAGGAGTTGACACTTAAAAAGGCTGCACCATTCTTTGAGTAAACCTGAAGTCATAGTAACACCATACTCCTCTTCATTTCCCATTCTCTTTGAAAGATTTAAACGCGTCCTCACAACAAATCCACCAGTTTGCATTAGCGCCAAACTAATCTCTGATCTCTCGCTTTTTTTCTCATCAGTTTGGGGTGGGGGGAATATAGCTCCATTAAATATGGATATAATGTCAAGAAAGATGTAATTGGGTTAGAATTAAGGATGGTGCCTCGTTCAGATTACCCCTGTGAATACACAAGCTGAGAGCAAGAGCAACATGCACATGCTGTTAATTAATTGGAATAAAACTGAAAACACTAAAATAAGATTAAAATGCAACTTTGGAACATTAAATTCCTAAAATGGCGGGACTAAATGTCTAAAAAAACCTCTCTCAGCCAGAGATGTAAGGGCTTTTCAGGATGCCACATCTCTGACTTCAAAAGAATTCCACTGTTGATTTTGGCTAAATCCAAAACTTCTCTCATGCTTGGCTACATCTCAGGTTGTAAACCCATTTGCTCTTATTCTCGATGTATACAACTTTAGTAAAATAAATCCATGTTCACTCTCTAACATATTGTGAATCTGTTTCCAGAAAGATTCCTCATTTCCTCCCTGGCTCACTCGGAATTGGCCTCACACGTGGGATACAGAGCCTAACACCGAGGCCCCTCTCACACCACTCTGGACCTGCTGAGATTGGTCTCTCTCACCGTTGCATTATTACCCATTATCACTCGGCCAGCCCTGTATAGGGTGACTGATAGAGAGATGACAGAAGACCTGAGCAGCAATAACGCATTATTAGCTTTTTCACAGCTACCTGGGCTGGATTTAGACTGGATATCCACAGGTTCTCTGAGGGTAGTCCATTGTCACAACAGCTGCTTTTTTCCACCACTGGAGAAACGTCCACCTCACAACAGGCAAAGTGTTTATTTAGACAATGCTTTATTTGGCTTTTAGTCTGTGACTCAGACCACTTTGGAATTAAAAATAGGGATGTTTTGTGTTCTGCAGTGCACATTAAGCACTCCCTAAACTTAGACATGCACATACCATATGCTGCAATCCATTATGAAACCTTTCATAATTAGTGTTATATCATAATGTGGCCACAGCCACTAGGAAATTCCTCAAGGGACTTTGAGGCCTGTCTCCTCAACAGTGGCATTTCGCTTACATGTACATTGTCCCTCTTCAATCTTTTTATGTAAAACACTTTTATGTCACTCACCTTGATCAGGGATGGATGAACTTTGCAGAAATCAATGATATAGATAAGCCATGGATCATAGCAGTCAACAAGACTGACATAAAAATGAATTCACTGTATGTGAAGTCAACAAGCGAATGTAATCATAATGAGGAAAAGTGAGTTATTCCTAATCAATAGCACAATTATGCTAATAGACTCTTTCGCAAAGGCTGGGGCTAAATTACCACTTGTGAAATATAGCTTGAGTGACCTTTTTCATTGTTCTATTACACAATCCACTTTATAAAGTGAGAATTCAAATTTGAAAAAGTACAGATGGTCCACTCTAGACAAACACAACACAAAATAAATACTTGCTACACTGTAGAAAGTCAGAAATATTACTTAATATGACTCCAAATATGAAGGAAACCAATCCAAATACTGCCAATGTAAAAGTGTGTTTAGTATCAAAAGCAGCAGTGTATAATGCTCCATACATACCCAGTTGAAAAGACAGTATATGTGTGTATATGTCTCTGTGTGTGATTTAGGGGTGTGTGGGATATTGGAACCTTTGCCTTCTCCACTCTGAGATGAACTATATTGAAAAAGGATTGTCTGGTAAAGAATACAATATTTGTACCAAAGCTGGAGAAACAATGGCATTTGACTGTGTCCTTTGTGGAAACCTGTGATATTGGCAGGATTGCTGAAGGTTTTAGTTCAGAATTGGAAACTCTAGGATATGTTTCAGCGTTTGATTGCATCATTCCACAGCTTAATGACTGAATGTGTTTATGTCGACTCTTGGGTTTGTATTTCAGTTTCTTTGTTCATTCAACAAATATATGAAAAGTTATAATAGAACTAAATAGGCCTTTAACCCTGTAAGACCCAAATTTAGAAAAAAACTGTGAAAAAATTATTTCACCATTTATATGTTGTTGTGGGAGGCCTCTAATGCAGAAATAAATGAGTTTGAACATTTTTTTATTTTTAGTACGTTTTTAGTGAAATGTTGTAATATTACAACGTTGGGCCTTTGGGGTAGCAGAATTTCAGTCTGAACAAATCTAAAGATGATCTAAGGGTTCATTTGCAGGGTATACTGCTTATGTAGCCACATAACAGCAGCCTATATATCCATACACAAATAATCACACAATAATAATTGTTTTTATGAATATTACATTTATTATAAAAATATTTTCAATAAAAATTATTTACTGGTATGTACGATGTCTAGCTCTGTTCATAGCCATGTTCAATTCCCATAGTCTCATAATGATTTTATAAATGCTCCTTTCTTTTGAAAACTACTCATTGGTGTTAGATGTCAGAGCCTTGATCATATCTTCTGACACAAACCTTCAGAAGTACTCCAGTGGTGTATGATGGGAGACTGCATCATTAGTGATATCCTAATCAGAGAAATTAATGTTGAGACCGGTAAAGCTGTCTGAAAAATTTTAGGAAGAATTTTATCTGTCTCAACATTAATTTCTCTGATTAGGATATCACTAATGATGCAGTCTCCCATCATACACCACTGGAGTACTTCTGAAGGTTTGTGTCAGAAGATATGATCAAGGCTCTGACATCTAACACCAATGAGTAGTTTTCAAAAGAAAGGAGCATTTATAAAATCATTATGAGACTATGGGAATTGAACATGGCTATGAACAGAGCTAGACATCGTACATACCAGTAAATAATTTTTATTGAAAATATTTTTATAATAAATGTAATATTCATAAAAACAATTATTATTGTGTGATTATTTGTGTATGGATATATAGGCTGCTGTTATTGTGGCTACATAAGCAGTATACCCTGCAAATGAACCCTTAGATCATCTTTAGATTTGTTCAGACTGAAATTCTGCTACCCCAAAGGCCCAACGTTGTAATATTACAACATTTCACTAAAAACGTACTAAAAATAAAAAAA
>NW_015641116.1:423098-433248 GCF_001515625.1 Sinocyclocheilus rhinocerous
ATTTATTTTGGAATAAAACTCACAATGGTAACAGATAAGACAATAAAAATCAATATTATATTTTGTCACTGACATAAATGGTCAAAAGTATGTTGCTAACAAATTAGAAGTACAATTCATTCATGTAATGTGTAAGGTGCACAGGCAAATTTTGTTACCACTCTAGCCCAATGTTGTAAAATTACAACCTTGACATAACAAGCTCAAAATCTAATTTAATCAAAGTATTTAACAGTACCTTAATATCTGCGTGATCTACACATATTACTAATCACAGAAAAAAATATTTTAGGCATTATACTTACTTGCATACTGGTTTATCCAGTCCAATAAAAAGAGGTGAAGTCCCTTGAAGCAAGTGTGCAGGTTGTGTAAGTTTATGGCCAGGTAAACAGACCTATTTACAAAATATACCACCCAACAACATTGTAGGACTGAACAATAGGACCTACTAATTGTGTAAATGTGATCTTAAAGGCTAAAAAACAAGTACAGGTTTATTTTAGTGGAGCTAAAACTGACGCTGTAATATTACAACAGTGGGCCTTACAGGGTTAAATAGAGACCTGAATGTTATAGACAAATATTTTAAGACTCCCTAAGTGAAAATAGTCCCCTATTCCCTAGTGCCTCTATAGATTCTATATGCTTTCAAATCATCTTCATCTTCATGACTACAATATTTTTGGATAGGTCACGTCCAACATGTTGTGGTCATCTTGAAGAGTTGGTGTTCAGCTGATCTATATGAGAGACGAAAGATGATTTCAGTAGTAAAAATATCATGTATTTATAAACAGTATATGAATATAGTAATAGTGTAGTACGTTCAAAGGTTTGGGGTCTGTAAGATTTTAATGTTTTTGGACGAAGTCTCTACACTAATCTGATCAAAAATACAGTACAACACTACTATTGTAAAATATTACGATTTAAAATAACGTATTCTATTGTTATATATTTTAAAATGTAATTTGCTGATTTGGTACTTACGAAACACTTCTAATTATTATCAACAGTTGTCCTGCTCAATATTTCTGTGTGATACGGTTTTATTTTTTTATATTCTTTGATGAACAGAATGTTCCAAATATCAGCATTTTCTAGAAACAGAAATTTTTTGTAACATTCTAAATGTTTTTACTGTCATTTTTGATCAGCCCGACCCCAAACTTTTGAACGGTAGTGTATATAAACACTTTTGCACTTATGAGCTCTCTCAAGCACAAGGTAAACAAAAGCATCAGTTGCATCTCTTTTCAAGGACTTTTAGTTTTGACGAAAGCCCACTCTTTCTGCTTTCTTTGCTGCTGAGCAACCAGCTCTTTTGAACCAACTACACACCACTAAAAAGTGGAAATATTTTCATACAACTCTTAAATGTCACCTGTGTTTAAAGGCTGAACCCTTGGAAGGCTTGTTGAATAAGGCTAGCCGGTTCTAGAAAGAGCAGGAAAAGTACACTATTGCTCACCATTTTTGATTTCATGAACTTGAAGTGAGAATAAAAATAATAATTCTCAGCTCTGTAACCCTCTTATAAAAACCGTGACATTTTGAATCGTTCAGTCTAATCGATTCTTGCAGAGAGGGCTCTATCTATGTATGAGCAACTGGGGTCAGACAGTGTAATTTGTGGATGGGCAGAAGGGCAGCAGATGAAGACCGGTGGCTGGGTATAAATAGCCTCAATGGAGCTGAGTTGATTTCACTTTCAGGCATGCAAGAAACCTGTAGTAAAGCAATTAATGCATCTCATGTGAGCTCATTATCTATCTGCTCACTAAATCTTCAGTCACCTTTACCTTCACTTTTTCCATCTTATTGCTCCTTTATCTCTTCCTGACATTCTAGACTCTTGATCTGTGTCTGAATCCATATGGAAAGCCAAAAATGAAGCCATCCTCATCAGTAATGTTGTGCACATTTACAGTCTGGCTTTTTTATGAAGTCTGAGAGCAGCTCTGTTCTGTCCATCTCTACCAGACCTCTTTTTTTCAAGGCATTTTTTTTTCTTTTTTGCCCCTGCATGAATTGCTTTTGTTGATTATGTGTAATTGAGGCAAATCTGAGAAGAAAGGCCAGCTCCTTCTCATCAGCGCAGGCGAGATGAAAAGGGTCCATCCAGGCACCCAACGCGGGGGGTCAGCTCAAATCAGATCATGGGGCTTTTCTTGCATCTGGCAGCCGACACTTTTAAATGTTAATGGACAGGGTGAACAAAGCCGAAAATGGGTCTGAAAACGCAAATTGTCCCTAATTCATGTAAATAGGTTTTTTAATGGAGGAATTAAGCATTTCCAATACGCAATAGCGGGCAATCAGGCCTTTCATTTGGTGAGGTGGCACAGGTGTAGTGGATTGAAATTCATCTTTCGCTGAAGGCGAGCTCATTTGTCACTTGGCTGTAACCGGTGACTGCCACATTGATGGAGAATGAGAGAATGGGCCAAGTGGAGCGCCACAGTCGTACCTGACATGCGAGGACATGTGACGGCACCGAAACAATGGAGAACGCTCGACAATCTTTTACTTATGCTTTATAGCCATATCAGTTGGCTATGTACTGCCAATCTCATACATGAAGGTGCGATACAAGTGAGAGCCATTGAGCTGCAACTTCACATCTGCAGCACAAACAGATCTTGCAAACCAGAGGACTAATTAGACGTAGAAGGGCAAGTGTACAAAGGTTGCTATGCATTTTCTTTCTGCATATATTTCTATATAAACAAGCATTTAAAGAAGTTAAAAGATCAAATTCTCAATCATATAGAGAGAGGATGTATTACTGTATGTCACAGCTTACCTCTAACCTCAAGATTTCATTTGAGAGGATTTTATTCAAAGGTAAAGGTAAAAATCTGCAATACCTATTATGAGAAGTGAAAGGTACGTTCACATACGTAATCCTCACATGCAGACGCAGTCTTCATTCTCCCAATGGATTGAGATGTCACAAACAAGAGAATGGGAGCAGCTGCTAACTTATGGCTATGGTCAACTCAAATAGAGGAGCAAGCGCAAGGTCATGTTCCATAGTGCTGTAACAAGGCCAGATAGAACGTTTTGTGGCATTAGACTCATGCCGTTAAGGGTATGAATCAAGAGTGAAACACTCTGTCATAGACTTATTAGACAATATGAGGTAGATATTGAGGCTTTCAGACTATAAAAAGCCAAGGCCCAGCTGAGAGAGCAGGAACAGAGGCCTATTAGTGAATGAGGAAAGAAAACTTTGTTTAAAAGGACGAATCAGATCACAAGATTTCAAACACCTGTACTCTCAAGGAATGATAATGGAAAAGCTGGGGTGGGCTTTTTTGGCTGTCTCGGAGAGAATGGCATTGTCTAACTAAAAAACGGGAGGGAAAGAGCAGTTCATTTTCGCGCTGACCTTCAGAGCTCCTGGCGAACAGACAAGGGCACAAACAGATTGAGAATTAATTGGTGCACTTAACATTTTGTGATTATAAGGACCTCAGATCAATACACTATGCAAATAGCAGTATTGATGTGGGCGAAGAAACCCTGTTAATTGTGTTTGGCGACCAAACAAGGCCCCTGTTTCTATTCCATTATGGAACAGCAGGCACGGACGACATGGTTCCTCATTCCTTCCCTCTCGTCACCCTTTTTATTCCCTGAGCATCTCCGGAGAAGTTGCAGAGTTTGATAGTCTTGTTTGCGTTCAGCTTGGCCTTTTAGCAGCAGCCTTTGAAGAGGCCTGACGCACATGGCTGTTGATGCAGCTGCTGTGATCTTTTCCACAGCCCCTTTCCCCATCTCATGTCATGGCACATCACACAAATGGCCCTCATCATCGCCTTTATTATTTGCTCCAGGGAAGGGCTGCGGGGGGTTGAGACAGGAGAGCGCTGCCGTGGAGGTCCCGAGCCACACGCCGCACGGCGGAATCGAAAAACACTCCTTGCAGACAGCCATTCTAATGAATTAGTTTCAGCTTTATTGCGATGGACTGGATTTTCCACTCCCTGTTATTAGTGCGTCAAAGATGCACTTTCATTTCAGATAAGTACCAGTAATCCTGTTTGCAGGGCCGGGGATAGATGAAGTTAAATATAATTTAAGCAGAAACGGAAACAAGTGGAACAATGCAGTTACTGAAAGTGAGACTGAAATGATGCTATTACTATTGTCATCATTATTATTGTAATTAGTAGTGCTTGCTTATTGGATGAGTGCAGAGATGATGGCAGAGATGAATCATGCGTGTTTTTTAAAGGGGTCATATGATGCGATTTCATTTTTTCCTTTCTCTTTAGAGTGTTACAAGCTCTTGGTGCATAAAGAAGATCTGTAAAGTTGCAAAGACTAAAGTCTCAAATCCAAAGAGATATTCTTTATAAAAGTTAATGCCTTACCAGAGATCTGCTGCACCAAAAACCCTCATAAATAATATTAGACATAAATAATGTTGTGCATGGCTTCCGGGGAATCTGTCATAGTGTAAAACCCACCGTGATAGAATGCTAGTGCTAATTACATGGGATTAATTAGCGAGACGTTCTATGGCGTCACTGCGGCACTCATGCAACCTCTTTCGCGAGACCGCTAAGTTGTTTTACCGTTTACTGTGAAATCTGGGAACAAAACTCTAGTCCCCCATGACATTATGGCAGAGTAGTGATAAAATGTGCAAACATTAATCCTGTGATCCTTTTACGTTAGCCAGGCTTTTAACAAAGCAGGATTATTAATATTAAAATAGTTGTGTTCAATAATTGATAGACCACCCGAGTACATTCATTACAGGGGAGAATGAAAGCTCTTGTCAAAAGAGTACAGGTAAAGCCGCACAAACAGTCGAAACGACATGTTATTAGTGGTTTGTTAGCATGCTAATTGCCTTTAATTCCCTTTGGTTCTGGGCCGTGCTCATTTAAAGCATTAGCTCTAATCCTCTAGTGATGGAGGAGTGGCTGGGTGAGGAAGGACAGTCGCGTAGAGATGGAGAGAGTGGACAGGACCTGCCTGAGACATGTTTGTCAGACCATTAACCGCAATATGCCTTGTGCTATATCGGCGATGAGGGTGATTTAAACAGTAGACAGTTAGATTAGACACTCCGGACTTCAGACTTCAGGGCCAGATGTACGGTAGCCGAGAGAGCTCAATGCGCTGCAACTTCAGAAAACACATGCAGATAGAAAAAGCACCAGCAAATTAAGAAAACATCTTCATCAGTTTGACAGTGCTGCAAATACTCGCAACACAATCAAATACAAAAACACGCTGGAAATGCTCACAACACAAACAAATAAAGAAACGCGCTGCAAATACTCACAACACAACCAAATACAGAAACGCAAGTACAGACCACAACGGGTGGACCCCAACAATGCCAAAATTACCCCAACAAAACGAAAATTAACCATGTTTATTTTTTGTATTGATTACCATTTGTATAACCACAGTTGTACAAATACCATGGTTAAACTATGGTTAGTGTTGTAAATCCATGGTTAATTTGTGGTTACCATGATTTAACTATAATAACAATTTTTTGTTTTTATTTATTTTTTACATAATAAATGTATTTAAATGTATTAGTAAAATATGGTTAATTTTTGTAAGGGAAGTTATAAAGTAAGTTAGCCAGCTTACATGCTTTCACAGTTACAGTAATTGTGTATTTCGTCAGCTTATTTATGTTAAAATAAACAAAAATCTCACCTTTCAGAGCAAACATTGATAAATATGTCCTAGCCATGTTCACTTTGCGGTTCCCTTAAACATTTCCTATGTGGTCTGTGCCTATTTGCAGCACGTTTCTTTATTTGGTTGTGCTGTGAGCATTTGCAGCGCGTTTCTGTTTTTGCTTGTGATGTGAGTATTTGTTTGTGTTGTGTGAATTTGCAGCGCGTTTCTTTATTTGGTTGTGTTGTGAGAATTTGCAGCTCGTGTGTTGTCAAATTGATGAAGACGTTTTCTTAATTTGCAGGTGTTTTTTCTATTTGCATGTGTTTTTTCATTTGCAGCGCGTTGAGCTCTCTCAGCCACCGTACAGATTGCTCTTAAGGTCATGCACAGCAGCCTATAGCACAAGACAAGGTGAAATTCAGCATTCTTAAGAATTAGCATAGTGCTGTTGTGACAGTCTTTATGCAACTAAAGACAGTGGCAGTGAAGCTCGAAGTGAACGTATAGACATATTTACAGTAAGTTGCATATTTTAACAAATCAAGAAGTGCATGAAATCAAAACACTAATCACGGCCTGCATACAGTACAGTACATAGACAACACATACATAAGATACATGCATACATAAAGGAGACAAACAAGGATGAACAATTGAGCCATAAAAAGAGAAGCAATATGAACCAGAAAGCATTTTCCAAAAGACTTTGTCAAGATTGAAGTCTCTAGTTAATAGTACAGGAGGACTCCTGAAATTTGAATCCATTTCTAGCTAAAAGCATCTGTCCATGAATTGAGAGCATTAGAGAAAAAATAGAAAGGTACAGTACATGTCATTTCTATAGGTGCTGAGACGTGAGGAGGAGAGAATATCCAATCTGTACTGTGTAATGGATATGTCAAGAGTCTCTAAATCATTGGTGTTCAGGGCATGAGAGACAAGGAAGCCAAACATAATGTCATCCCGGAGAAAGAGGAAGAAAATCAGAGAAGCACGAGTGAAAACAGGGACATTACAGAACGGAAATGAGAAAACAATAGGATCAATTAAATCATAACGTGCACACAAAAGAATGTGAATAATATGGCAATAAATAGAATCAAGCAAATTGTTTCTTTTTATGTGTCCTATCACTAAATTGTGACTTCCCTGGCATCTTCCTTGTGTGCATTATGGAAATGAAGCAATGGTACTTTGCTGAACAATAACACATTGACTTTGAATCCTCTTACTTAAGGTTTGATTGCTTCTTGAAGGTGGCTTTAAATGAATTGTGTTGAGGAGTGATAAAGAGCTTATTGTTAGAAGAAAAGCCCAGAGCAATGAAGAAAAGCTACACATGGAGTGTCCAGACGATACAGGCTATTACGGTGAGGGAATGGTGTCCTTGACTGCCAGGACGGCTTAAAATTTTATTTCATCTTGTTTTGTTGGCTGCGGACTATGATGCGTGACTCTGGCGCTGGAGAGAGAAGGCAAAGCATAGAGCCATTTAAGATCTCATTTATGTCGGGTGTATGCGGATGTGTTCGTACTTGTGCGTGTGGGATGGCAGCTATGGAAGAAAATGTGAATGTGCAGTTCAATCCATTACAGTGGGTCATTTTATGTGGGTTTGCTCAGATGGACCGGCCTACATTCAGGCCAGAGAGGAGCAGAGAACACTAGCTGTCGTTGTTTATGCAAGTGGTTCTTAAACTCTGGGCTGCAAGTTGTATTAATTAACTGTACTGAATCTGCACTTATAGTGAACTTCACATTTTAAAAAATATCTTAAAAAAAACAAACAAACTTGTACTTGCAGATAATATAGTATTAATAAAATAAAAGGCAGCTTAAGTGTACTTAAAGAGAATATGCTTTCATATCTGTTTTTAACACATAAATACAAGTACATTTTTAATCATGTTTTAATTATCTTTTGCCACGCTTTTAGGAAGTACACTTATTTTGATGTTGACTAACATACTAAAGCACTTGTAAAATACTTTATTATAATTTTAAATGTAGTGTGTTATTCAATATTACAATTAAAGCTACTTTATGTATTTTATTTCTACCTTGAAATTTAAGTTTTATGATCATTCTGATGGTGCATTCAGATTTTTCTCTTGCATGCTCCTCCCAAACATCTGTTCTGGGAGTAAATTTTGTGAGAGGATACAAAATTCCGCGAAAATGGTGGATTGCCTTATGGCAGCAATAAATGCATATGTACAGCTATCCACTGTACTCAAAGGTGCCGCTATGGTTTCTGGGCCCCCTGAACAGCACATTGACTCAGGCCCCCCTCGGCTAAGATATTATATTAAATACAACTAACTGTATTTAATATAAATTGAAACTGGAATAGATTTTTCATTTAATTGTAAATAACATGCAATTAAGTGCTGGAAAACATTACATTCAGTTGGCATTTAGGTATATTATTTTAAAGTATTATTTCTGTAATAGGTATGCTAAAGTGTACTTTTTTCACAAGGTTACAAACATCAATATTAATTAATTGTTGCATCAGCATTATTTTATAAATATTTACAAAAAAGTTATAACGTTTCTGATGTCTCATTTCAATAACTGACATGCAGTATACACAAATATTTGGTCCAACATTTTAGAACAGTTGGCTATAGTTTTCTTTAGATAAAATAAGCAGTCTATGAAATTTGAATGAAATAAGAACAAAACAACAGTTTGGCGATATTAAAGATAGGTAAAAGTGAGGTTATTTCAACACACATGATGCAAACAAAGCATAATTTGTACACTTGAAAACCTAGGTAATTAGATTTAGCCAAATTCAGGATGTTTGGTGGTCTGAAATTTTAGTTTGATCACATCAACAGTTAGCTTAAAACAGACAGCCTTCTTGCCAGTTGCCAGTTTGCTTGGCCGCTTGATTTTGGTGGGCAAGAGTTCATTTAGAGGTTATCTTTGCTGTTGGTCAGTGACATGGAAGCATACACATTTAGCCAAACTCCGCTAGGGAACAGAATAAATGATAGAGCTTTTTCTGTTTTATCCACTCCTTCTGCAGACTTTCATCAGCCCTGAACCTGAGTGTGGAGAAAACAGCTTGATCCATCAGTTTAAACGATTACGCTGCACTAAACAAAGGCTGCTAATTGGTCTTTAAGGAACAAAACTATCCTCAGCAACAGCCAAAGTGAACAGAGAGACAGAACTGTACACGCTAAAGCCTCAAAGTACGACTCGGCGCTTTATTAAGGGCAGCATTCCAATGAATTATGCAGAGCTTCAATATGAGTGGGCATGAGAAAAGGAGCCAGACAACTCCTCTGAATCATAGATGCCAAGAGCCATTACTTTATGTATAAAGTATATGTCTAATAATTATCTCATGTCTCATATCTCATGCCTCTCCACACAGCGAAAATAATGATGCCGCACTGAGGGGTTCCATCTGCAATTGGAGGAGAGAGATCTACAGTTATGATTAGTTCAGGAGACTCAGATCACACAGTCTGAGTTGTTCACTCTTGTGGACCAGAGGCAAACATGTTCTACAAGTCCCCAAAGTCTCAACAATACCTCCTTGTATATTTAAAGGGGTCCTGTTATGCTCTTTTACAAAGTCTTGATTTTGTTTTGGGGGTGTACTAGAACAGGCTCTCATACTATAGGTTGTTCGAACAACACATTATTTTTCACCTATTTTACATCATTACAACACCTCTCTCCCCAGTCTGGCATGAACGGCTCGAATAGTTCCTGAATCAAATGAAGGCCCGCCTTCTGAAATACAAAATGTGCTGCGATTGGTTAGCTGGGTCAGTGTGTGTTGTGACTGGCAGCACTCGGCGCCTGGTCGGGGAAATGTCATGCCCCTTACCATAACCACCTGCGAGCTTCAGTGTAAATATTGCATCAAAATCAAATCAATTTGAGCGCGATTTAAACCCGGAGGATTGTAACCACTCTAAGTTCGTCTGCCTTGGGAAAGCTAGCACGTCTCCGACATAGTGATAACACTCGTTGCCTTCTCTAGTGCAGCTCAACCAGGTCTCGTCCCATTCGTTGATATTTGTGATATCACAAATCCCGGAAAATATGCGTTGTAGTCCAAACGAGTCGTTCGTTGTAGTTTTTGAAAAGTGATTTCAGTTAAATAAAATATCTCCTTTTGAAGGGGACTTTGAGCTTTGTAACTTTGCAGACCTTTTTTATGCTCAAACAGCAACATTACAGACTAACTAAAGTTGAAAAAGTGAAAAAGCATAATAGGACCCCTTTAATAGGATTGCTTCACCCAAAAATCTAAATTGTATCATCATTTAGTCACCCTTATGTTGTTTCAAGCTTAAAAGCTGTTACTTTTAAAAGGATTTTCATACTAACAGTTCCCTTTCAGTCGGTCACTACGAGTCACGTCGTGACCGACGAATTGGGATATCGCTTCGATAGACCAATCTACTTCGAGTGTAAACTAAACGAGCCAATGCACATTGGCATGCAATTATTGCAT
>NW_015641116.1:433280-464297 GCF_001515625.1 Sinocyclocheilus rhinocerous
GTTTACACTCGAAGTAGATTGGTCTATCGAAGCGATATCCCAATTCGTCGGTCACGACATGACGTCTCCATTCCCTCCTTCAGGGAACGAGGGTAACCATACGTTACCAGTGTTTGGGTGAAATGCACAATATGTAATCAGATACTTTTTCAATTCAATTCAATTCAATTCAAGTTTATTTGTACAGCGCTTTTCACGATACAAATCTATACACAGTAGCCAGAGCAAGAGATACGATAGATTTCTTTTGCATATCTGACAGTGTAACATTAAGCATAAGTATTTCGAATGAATTAAACCTGTGTCCTGTCTTCTGAGTAACATTGAGAATATCACTATATATTGTTGCAACACCGCCGCCACGACCAGTCTGACGGGGCGCATGCTTTTTTAACTGTTAACGTTTACAGTAATGCACTGTTAAAATGTCACTATAATATCCAAATTACTTTTTTAAATAAGTAATGCATATTTAAAATAATTTACTAACCAATACAATACTAACCTCTCCCTTCCCATTATTCCTGATATTGCATACTTAAAAACAATAGAGTACACACTTGTTCAGAATAACTTCTAATGTATCTCCCAGTATATGAAAATGCATCTAAGTGTAATATATATTTATATTTCATACTTTTCTCACTGCCCACTGTGTGTGTGTATACAAGTCTTCTGAATTCATATACAGACAGTAGTAGCTTTCTGTGGCAAACATACACAAATTAGTTGTTTACTTGATATGTGACATCTGAAATGGACTACAAAAATGGCGTGCCAGTTGTGCCATCATTACTAGCATGTGCCTATGGTGGTTTCTGGAGCTTGACAGACATGATTCCTATGAACTGTCATGTAGAAAAGAGAAGTGTGAATGTTCTTTAAAAAATGTCAGTGTGTGTTTTACAGAAAGAAACAACAGCATTCAGGTTTGGAATAACATGAGGGTGAGTAAATAATGCCGGAATTTAGATTTTTGTTGAACTCTTGCAAAGGCTGAGGTTGTGATGGTTGGAGCATGGGGGTCCGAGGCAAAGCCAGACGAGGCAGCAGAAAAAACACTTTCATGAAACACTGTGAGCAAATGGGATTTAACACACAAGAGGCACTGATGGCCTATTAATTCCGATTTGGCCTGTTTCCAGACTGAGGCAGCCTTGCTCCTAATTAATGGCTAATTTCTATCAGAGGTATCAGGAGACCTTTTTTTTCTCCCTCTCCATCCAGGCAGGATGCATCCACATAACTTTAATGGATTCATTTGAGGGCTTGGGCACGGAGACATTGATTGGCCTGCCTCAGAGGGTCCTGTCGCTAGTCGCTTGACATAGGCAGCAAATGAAATGTGACCTCGGGTAAACAGGGCTGAGCCACCAGGCCCCTGCGTAATCCATTACCACAAAACCTTTTCCAATCTCATTTAATTAATGAAGTGATTTGAAAAAGGGCTGCAATTACCAATGCTTGCAAATGAAAAAAGGGCCAATATAACAGCAAAAAATATCAAACGAGGCATAAAGTCACGGCACCTGACACATAACAGTACATATTTTAATCAAGTATTGAACGCAATGCTGAATGTCAAATCCTAGTTTCTGAAGCAATCCTAAGTGCAATATAAGTGCTAATGAACAACCACAGTTAATGGATTTCAACATTTAGGTAGAAAGATAGGAAGTAAAAGATGTTCGTGTTCTGCTCCAGACAGGCATCTTGAATGAAGAACTAGTGATTGTTTTCAGAAAGTAGTATTTTAGTATCAGCTACTAAGAGCTATCATGAAAAAAAAGTCCACAAAACAACCTTGAACAACCTCAGATTCACAGTTTTCCCCCTTCTGTGTTTTGTCAATGTCAACAAAAACAGTCAAAACAGCTCTGCAGGTGCATGTGTTCCACCAAATTGCATTCATTTATTTATTTTCAATTAATAATTTATGATGCAACACACAGAGCTATGCAAATGAACACTTTAATTTGAATGAGTTTTTAATGACCGAACTAAGAATTAGCAGCCGTTATGATGTGCATGTAATTTGCTCTGAGTGGATTTGAAGCACTTCGGCGCATTTTAAAATTCAGCCAATAACTACACACGCAGAGCCACATCCTTGGACTTATGAAGAGGAAATACGGCAGCAAGGCTGTCAAAACAGCAAAACATCTTTTCGGTGCATGACAAGTAGCGGTACAGAGCACAGACATAACCCAATAAGCAGGGCCCTCCTGTGAAATGACTTTGCATATAACAACTCCAGACAATAGGAAAGTCCGACCTCAGTGTTGAACATGTTGTAACGATTCCCATCGCTCAGGGAAAAGAGAAGGAGAGGGAGAAAAAGAGGCCTGGTGCTGTTGGACCCAAATGGCATTTGATAATGGCTTTTTTCAGCAAACCCAAAAGACATTGTTAAGATTTACATTTTCAAATATATGCTGACCTTTTTTCCCCTCCTCTCCTCAGTTGGCTTGTCATCAAGCTGTAATTGAATCGATATATTTCCTGATCAGGCCTGAGATTGAATAAGGTCACAGGAAGCCATGTGTGGACATTAAAAATCATTATTCTACTCAAATTGAGCAGAGATGGCATAGACCATTCAGGGTTCAAAATGAAATTCTATTAGAGTCTATTACACTTTTACAATTATAGAGACATTCCAATAATACATTGGGAAATGAAGCCATAATAAAATGCCCAGGGGTGTATTACAAAGAAATGACCGTACTATTTTTCTACTTTGAATCCTTATTAAATTGATGAAGAGAACTGGGTGACTTTCCGGTCACTGATAAGTGACCTTGTTCATGAAAAATAGAGGAGTCCATTTCAACAGCTACCTTCTTTTTTTTCTTCTTTCCCAAAGAGGTCCAAATGCGTTTTCCCCCCCAGGTTACTCTCGTCGGGTCCCGAATTGACAAACTTATTCTCAGACGCAAGAGGAATGTCAGCATTTATATTGATTCTCCTTACAGGCACAATCTAGTTCTATTATTTGCTGCCAGGAACAATTATGTCTTCAATTACGTTTAATTAAACATTTAATTTCAGTAAAGAAATGCCAGAGCCATATTGCTTCATGGACTTCTCTTTGTTGCTTAAAGGCTAATTGAATAGGAAAAGCACATTCGGTATAATGGAAGATAATGAGGAAATCATGTTAGAGTGGCTCAACGGAAGAAAATTAAATAACAAATGTCAACAGCCAACTTTAGTTTCAACTTAAAATTAATGTCTATTGCTATCAAAGCTGACTTATTTAGAAAAAATTCCACTTTAATTAGTTAGCTTATTGAAATTAATCCTACTTTATCAGTAATAAACTTATCAGCTTCAGTAAAGAGAAATGAGCCCACTGAAAATGACTCCAGACTGCAGTGCTGCATGTTTGTACAAGGAGGATCAGTTCTTTGTGTTTGCTGGCTTCAAATGTGAAGTAGTAACATAAAACGGTTTAATATCTACAAATTGGCAAAAGTGAAGACTCTCTCCACCTCCCTTGTTTTCACAGGTGCACTACTGTAAGTAATGTTCTTCTGGTCAATTAGTTGTGATGGTCACAAAGTCTGCAGTGTTCTCACGCTCCTTAAACCCAATTAAATGATGGAGAACAGAGAAATACAAGCCACGTCAAATGACATGGCTCTGCAACCATTATTGCCACCGCAAATGGGGCTTTCGTCTTAGGTGGAAGACAGCCATAGAGAATGTTTCGGTAGTCAGCCAATTCGGGTTTAACTCGGCAGAAAGCAAGGAATGCTAATGAAAAGAACATTTACACCTTCCTCCTCCACCCACCACTTCTTGAGGTTTCTCTACTTTCTTTTATCTGGGAGCATAAAAACCTCAGACTAGAACGTTTATGAAATGCATAATGACAATCTGAATCAGTGGGTGGCTCCAATCTACAAGGATTAGTGGTTTTGATGTATTTCAATACGGGAAGGCGTACTTGTCGCCTTATTAAGAGCTTCAGAAGTCATCCCTGAAGAAATGAGAGGGGAGGGCTTGGTTCACTCTTCCATGGCTCTCACCAAGCAAATTAGGCCCTGCGATAATCTATTCAGGATGAAAAAAGACAAGTAGAAGATCCTTACTTGTTTTCTTTTTTACCTCAAGGGCCTTCTATCTCTGCTCTGTCCTGCCACATACCCAGTATGATTTATTTTGTACATCACACAACATTTCCTGCGCTATAGGTAGAACGTACGGACTGTAGCTGCTGCGCTAATATTTGAGGGAACCTCATTTGCCTTTTTCGAACAATAATGAATTGAATATCAACATGCTAGTGCTCTGTATTTGTCATTACATTACAGTGCCATTTTACACGAGATAAAACAACAGTCATCAGCAAGTTCCAGTTCATGTTTAGTATTGTGTTGATTGGACTCTGGAGTGAATCACATTACTGTGTACTCGTTCAAAGCAGTCACTTACTTGGTAACAACAGCACATCATCACTCACAGCTGGAGTGTTTAAGAGTTTCTCAGCCATGCTTCTACCATCTGACCCTCAACTTCACAGGAGGACAACCAGCGATGTATGTCGTTTTTCCCTTTACGGAGCTCCTGCATTGGTGCAGATGAAATGAAAAACAGATTAGTAACCAGCCAGTGCCAGGAGGAGGTTTGTGCTGGTTGCAATTGTGTTATGGGGCCTTTTCCCACCTAATGAAACAACATTTAGCACTGCTGCTGATTACATACGCTCAAATCACCAAACAGGACAATCTAGCAGCCGCAGCTGAAAAACACTTGATTTGAATCACAACCGAATAATTAGTAACCAAAAAAGAGGTGGGGGTATAAAATGTTAATCAAGAGCAAGAAACTTTGATTTTTAACTGAAATTTATACATCACTGTCCACTTTTCAGCTTTTTTCACTCTCATGAAAACATGAGGACATGTATGATATCATTGGATTTTGCATACTGTGGTTGTAAAACGCAAAAATCATGAGAATTTGAACTAATTTATATGACATGGCAAAATCCTATAATATTGTACGACTTTGACTTGGAAGAAAAGCAAAAAAAAGTGTTTTTTTGTACAATTACAAACTTTTAAAAAAAAAATTTGTACAGCTAAACTCATAATGCTTCAAATGAATTAATGTGACTTCTAATGAGATCTTTTAGCTAAGATCAAATATCATTTTACTTGCCTAATTTGACTAAATTCTGTGTTGTACCCTTTAAATATGCAATGTAATGGAAGTAGCAACAAATCTTTTCTTCCATATTGTGATATACATCGAGTGAAACAGATCATCAAAAAAGAAAAAGATCAAGGGCAGGGACTTCTATCCATCCATTGTTGATGGAGGCAGATCTGCATCTGAGCTAACAGTCGATTGTCGGAATATTTACATTTTGATTAAAAATTGTCATTTAAAAAAAACCAAAAAAAAAAAACCATGTAGATGTATGACTAGTTCACAATAAGATATATAATATGTATTTAGAAAACAGATATAGGGTGAATTTTCCTTTCATGCTGAGTTTAAGACAGCAACTCCAAGCAGAGCCGTGTAGCACCAGAGAGAGTAGACACCAAAGGCTGAAGAATAAAGAGCTGGATTATATTTACAAAGCGAACACATGATGTATGTCAAACAACGCAGTCATCAGAGCATGCAATTAAGACTACATCAGTGTCTCATTCATTTGATAATCAAGTCTAATCACTTTAACCTTCACTACAGGGCCTTTATCACAAGACACATCATACTTCTTTTGAAAATCATATTTAGCCAAGGCAAGGAATCATTTCCTGTCACTTTGTTCAATTAAATTTCAAAGCAAAACATGTCCTTTCAGGTGTAGATTGTTCAGTGAGATGTCATCAGATCTTCTGCTCTCTGGAAATGTGACGCATTAAATAGAAGGATAATGAGGTGGGTGGCCGGATGCACTCTGTATATAATGATGTTTCCAGAAATCTATCTATTGCTCCTGAACTGTAATTAAACTTTCACAGAATCGCTTGCTTCAACAGTTTCTCCAAACCCATGTCAAGTACTTATCACATCATTGATTTGTCTTGTGCTGCCTCAAGCCTCGTGAGCAGTGAGCTCACATTTCCTGAAGCCTATCCTGCATTTCGCAATAAGTCGTTCAATCTTTGGCATAGGATTCTGAAAATGTAGAAATATTACACGTGCACACAGTGATAAACAAAAATGTAAATCATTTTAACACATTATTTGTATATTAACATTAATTGTATCAACCTGTGCTATTTTACTATTTTAGCAAGATGTGGTTGTTCTGATTAGAAAGTAAGTGATTTTGTTTTATGCAATGGTTCAGTAAACAAGAAATTAGTGTTGAGTAACGTCTCCAAGCAACAGTCATCAGTGTTGTTAAAGGAATCATTTGAGTAAATGATTTAATGACTCACTCATAAAGTTAGTTATTTAGTTCTTGAATGAATTGGTTAAGTGAATGATTTAATGACTCACAAGGACAGTCACTGGTCTCATTCCTGAAAGAATGAGTGTTTTTGAAATATTCAACTGAATCAAGGATTCAATGATTCACTGACTCAATGACTCACTGTAACGATGTCACCTGCAGAGTCACTGAAAAATAAATATAAAAATCTAACAACCTATATTAATAAATGTTAGTGTTTTATTTTACAGACATTTTTGTGTACTTGTATGATAAATAGTTTTGGTTGCCACTTGATGGCGATCAAAACAAGTCTTGAAGCAAAACCAGTTGAGAACCACTGCACTATACAATAGTAGCTTTTAGAACAGTCCAGTGGTACTAGCCAACTGTCTCTTGTCAGGTTCCCCCCAACCTCCTTTTTCCCTGCTTCAGGTTCCAGTTCTTCTAAGTGCATGCACTGCTTTTCTTTACTCTTTCATTTGAGTTTGGCCCCTACTTTCCGTACTTCCGAGTGGGCTTCATTAAATGCCTCTCTGCTTCTCTCTCCACACACACACACACACACACACACTCTCTCTCTCTCACTTAGTCGGGAGAAACATTACAAAAGGGAAAGCTTCCAGTGAGCAATTCTCAGTGGAGAAGGTGACCCCAACTTTGAGGAGAGAAAGAACCTGAGAATAATAGCAAATGAACCCAGGGACGCATTACTGGACCCGTGTTGGTGCAGAGTTCCGAGGGGCTTCCTAATCTGACTGACATGTATATTAATACTCAGCACTTTTATTGAATCAGGGGGTGAAAAAGAGAGAAGGAGAAATATGAATATTCATCCTCATTTATATTTCAAGGCATTTCCAATCCTACGGGAGGCCGGCACTGGTTTTGACCAATTTCCGTCCCCATTACAGAAATGACAGCTTTCACTCCTGGGCCCTGACAGAGGTCTGGCCCTGTGCACAGGAGGTCCGGTGAGGAGGGAGTCGGCGCCTGTTCCCAGCTGTCCACAAACACTTATTAACAGAGGAAAATATCCAATGGAATCTCTGTGAGAATTTTTAATCACACAAAGGCCCTGCTAATTAGGCAGCTGATGGGGCATGGAGAGCACAAGGACGAATTCTTTAAACAAAGGACTGGAAACTTTAGCAGCTTTAATTACTCGGGCAAAGAGTTCATTCCTGAACTGGAGAGCACATCATTCCACTAATGAGACCAAGTGGCAGCACATATTAGTGAGAAGTAATGTGGAAAGTTCAATTATACTGTGCTTTTGGAGCTCCCCCCTGACACCCCCGCGCACCCTCCCGCTCCTCGCGTTGTACGCGCACACATGTTAGACGAAGATCCAGCTGGGGAGAAGTGGAAAGGGGGTGGACACGTAATGGCTGGCACCGGGTCTCCATTTTTCACATGTAGCTTGGCAGGCTTGATCGTCTTAATTGCCCATTAGAATGTTCTCCTGTTTGAAAATGAATATCATTACAGTCCCTGGTTTGGTCTCCACCGGAGACAAAGACTTATTGCAATTTGTCTTTCAATACTTGCTGTATGCATGTGGAATTCCAAATACACAATGGATGAATAATTTGCAGTAACTGGGCCCCAGAAAATTATGAAAGAGGGAGATAATTAAGGTGCCCTCATTATTGAAAAATAAAATTATCTTTTTTTATTCCTCTCCGAGAGCAAATATCTATTATGAAACTAAATAAATTTACATCGCTCTGTCTCCTGGATACAGCAAACATTGGAAAACAAATCACGGGTTTCTATGCAAACGGCTCCTTATAAAACATCGCTAATGAAACCTCAAAGCTACGCACACTATGACTATTACTACTGGGAAATATGGGTTAATGACACGTGTGCGCTCTCGCTCGTCCTGTAAATACATTAAACGTGTGGTGTCATAAGGTGAGGGCAAACCACAAATTAGGGCTACTACTTGAACCATAAAACTAATACTGAACTTTTTCCATATAACTGCCTGGTTAGGATATGGGAACGGGAAAGAGTTTGACACACACAGTAATGCTTTAACACTGTTTATTTACAAAAACATGTACCATGGTACTACCATGTTTTTATTGGACATGCACAATGGTACTAACTTTTTATGTGCCTTGGAGTAGCTTCCTATGTAAATGCCATCGTACATGAATTCTGGCATACAAGAGGTTGTCCGTACATAACATGCACTACTGTTCAAAAAGTGGGGTCATTAAGATTTTTGAATTTTTTATTTATTAATTTTTTTAAGAAATTAAAAGAAATTAATACTTTACAGAGAGGTGATACTGAAGATATTTATAATGTTACAAATTATTTCTATTTCAAATAAATGCTTTTCTTTCATCAAAGAATCCTGAAAAAATGATCACAGTTTCCAAAAAATATTAAGCAGCACAACTCTTTTTGAAATAATATTATTAATAATAATAAGTGATAATAATAAGAAATATTCATTCAGATCAAAATGATTTATGCAGGATCATGTTACACTGAAGACTGGAGTAATGGCTGCTGAAAATTCAGCTTTGCCTTCACAGGAATACCTACATTTTATTTAAAAACATATTAAAATAGAAAAAAATATTTTAAATTGTAATAATATTTCACTATATTACTGTTTTTACTATATTTTTGATCAAATAAATGTAGCCTTGCTGATTATAAGAGACTGAAACCAACCCCAGCCCTTTGTATGGTAGTGTATTGATCCATAAAACAAAACATGCATATAAATACAGAGAATGGCAATATGAACAAACATTTCCCAAAACATTAAATAACTGATAACATAAACATTTAAATCATTACATAAACATACAAATAATGCAATAATAACATAAGATATACTTAACCAAACATGCAGTATGGTGCTAGCAATGCTGAGGCCTTGAGTTTAATTATCAGAGAATCATGAACTGATAAAATATTCCCAGAGTGCAATGTAAGTCACTTTGGATAAAATTGTCCGCCAAATGAATACATTTGAAAAAATTAGTTATTTGCAATAATCATATCATGAAGTGAAATCAAGTGTTTCAACATGTGCAGCAAATAATGGAGAATTAAAATCTAATAACGTTTAGCTTAAAGGGTCATTTATGCATCCTTCACCTGTGTAAAAGATCACCTTCCAAATGTCCAAAGCACCCATTGCGTTAGGAAAGCCCTACATACCAATTATGGCATGCAGCAAGTAAATTCTCCGTGAAATAAACGGCTAATGGAAAATAGAGGGGCGCCAGCATGTTCCTGACAGCGAACCGGGCTGCAGCTGAAGGAGAGCTAGTGGGCTGGTGAAGCAGAGAGACCTGGCCTTGCCTGTGGGCTTAATGTCAGTCGTAGCACAAACGAGGGTGTATGACTAACAGATCCCTACTCTCATTGTCAGGTTTCTCTTCATTTTCCCGAGAGAAGTCTTTTGTGGGAGTAATTCCCTCGCTTTCTATGTTGGAAAGGTTCTCTTCCCTCACTGACCTCTTCTCTAATGATGTCATGTCCCTATGAAGGCAGGTCTGACTGTTAATGCCAGCTGCAGTCATTTTCAATCTCTTTTAAGATTCGGTCTCATTTCTACACTGTCTGCTGTACTTTTCTAATAGCTCTCGGCAGTATGGACAAATGAGAACTTCGGTGTCATTATTGCATTTGTTTCGAATCTATTCAGGTCTACGTGAAATAATAATCTAACCATTTTTGTTGTCTGTCTAAACTAAACCTTTCAATATGTCAATGTAAAAAACTGGCTCGAGTTGTCCACTCACTCCCCCTGCAGCTTCCAGAGCCCAGTGAGAATAGTCTGACCAGAGAAGACCGAGTGGGGCAGCCATATTGATTTTCCTCTCAGAGGTACTGTCTACCTCATGTATTTGTTTCTTTTCACTCCTCGCACTTGCTTTATCTACAAGGAGTCAGATCGATAGAGATGCTTCTTTACTCACTTGTTCCGGCTTTATAAAAACACATTTCTGTTTTAAACCCCCTTAAGCGCTCCAGTGAATCGAGCCTTCATCATTCCTCCAGTGGTTCAAATAATTTGGGTTTGAATGACTGACGTGTTTAATTGGGCACAGTTACTGAAGAGAGCAAGTCCTGATAAGTATATTTGTCGAGGGGTGTCAAAAACTACAGGAAATATCTTGAGCATATCAGCCTTTATATCCATGTTTTTACCAGGACAAGGCAAAAATTCAGAACTGAAGGACTGACTCCCTTTCAGTATATGAATATGAAATGAATTGGCCACACTCCACAAAAACTTGAATTGGAATCACAGGAAGAGGAATTTACCTAATTGTAATTTAAAGAAATTCAACACATCTTAAATGCATTCTGGGAAATGAAGTCCATCCATCCATCCATCCATCCATCCATCTACCTTCAAACTAAAAGGCTTTAAAAAAAATTTGTCCACCATTTAAAGTTTGTCTTTTTGCCTTGCTTTTCCAATAAAAACTACCTTTAATATATAATACATATAAGTGTACTTCCTTATAAAATACAATTTTGCATCCTGTTTGCTACTTAAATTCTAATTCAGGAGCTGAACTGGAATTTAAAAGGCAATCTCAATTAAATTCTGTTTTTTTTTTAGCATAACATTTAAATGCGAGACTTCTGTGCTGCAGTGGGCTGCAAACGTGTGAAGAGTGAATGCGAACACTGTACAAAGTCGTCGGCGTTACACCCACCAACATGATTTATGTCTGCAATTTGGGATCATTACTTAATAATTAGGAGGTTTAAAACCTTGTTAAATGTCAGCATGGCTGTATTTGATTAAATCTACCCACAGATGGTACAATTTACACATTCACATCAGAATTCAGTCTTTATGCATGCAGTGAAATATGGTCTGCTTTAAAAAGTATTTTCATTGAAATGATCGATAAATCCTGGGCTCTCATAGCAAAAGCCATTTGAAAAACGTACAGTCAAAGATATAAAGAGTTCCTCGACTGTAAGGCCTGAAAGTTTGCTTTGTTTATGAAACTTCCAATGCCCTCCTTCTCCTCACCCCCCGCTGGCTCTGTTTAGCTGTCTGCGCATTGGAGGCTTGGTGCTGATACACCCGTTTTGTGACAGGGGGTGCTCTACTTTGAATTAAAGGGCTCTGATTGATAAGGCAGTTGAAGGTAAATCTGCTCCCGCTAATTGTCTTTCAAATGCCCTCATTAATCAAAGCCGAGCTGTGGCTGTGATGGCCGGCCCTGTCAGCCGCTCCTCGTCTGGACGCTAACCTCCCAGCATGACGCCTGCCTCCTCCCTTCTCTCCTCATGAAGCCTGGCGCAGCAGAGGATCATGGGCCGTTGGTCACGCACCTGCCTTCAGCAGAGACAGGTGCTGACCGCCCCTCTGCCACCACACTGGCCCCTGAGACCAATTTAACAAGCACTTAAAGATTCATGGCTTTGAGAAAGGCGGAAATGGGGGCAGCATATGATAACAGGAATAAACACATTTAATTAGCTCCTTATATACATTATTTATTTATCTACCTGCACTCTGATTAATTCATATACTGTTTGCGTTTCACAAAGGAGAGAGAGTGGGCTTTTTTGGTATTCATGGCATCTGTTGGGATGCCTTTGTAGTACGCTTTGCAGAGCTCTCTCTCTCCCCGATTGTGCTTTGGGGGGCTGTCTCTGCACCTCCTTTCCTGTCGTCCTGGGATGTGTATGTCAGATGTGGGAAGAGCATTGGGAAGGGGGAGTCAGGGGGGATTTAGCAACTCAACCCCACAATGAAATGGCTAGGTGGATTAGAGTTTAATGTATGCGTTGTGCCGAGCTTTACACATAGGCTTGTTTGTGAATTTCCTGACAGGTAGCGACTCCCCCGGTTTTCTTTGAGAGCGGGGCATACATTTTCATGGAGCCGCTAATCAAAGTGAAGTAGTGGCAAACGACGGGTGCCACACAGTTTGCCCAATCAAAGAGAGAGAGAGATAAAGGCCAGAGCTCTTCTCTACACATCTCTACACTGATGATGACACTCTTACCCGGGCATCTTCCATCATTTCTCTGCATTTACTTTATCTGATATATACTGTACCTTCTCTCATGCTACACAGTTGTCTGCGACTTTGCGGAGGTCACAGGCTACGGTCCACCATCATAAATATGGACAGAAGCATACAGTCTTGACCAAACATCTTCCATTTAATCAAGACACCACTCTTTATAGTTACCCTCTAAACAACGTCTTCTCAATATCAATGAATCCCAATCCTAACTTTCTGCATGAATCCCTGAGTGTCCTTGGTGCTCTCTGCGCAGACACACTATCGTCTGGTCAAGTGCTCTTCTCCAGCCCAGGCTCTTGACGGAGGGGGAATCAGTGGTAAGGTGGGAGTTTTGCTGAGAGGGCTTGGAGTGACACGCACACTCACACCCGCTCCCCTCTGTAATCCCTGACTCCTGAAGACCTCCAGACGCCCTCCTCTCATAATGACACGGCTATCAAACCCAATTGCTGTGGCTCCAGCTCAAGGCAGTGCATTAAATGCCTTAGAGTCTGATTGCTTCTTCAGAATCAAGTGTCTGTGTACTCACTGTCATTTCTGCAGCCTTTACAGGCAGCAGTCATGGCCTTTTGGAGCACTAAGGAAAGCTGACCACTAACTCCCCCATCTTGCTTATGTGCATGATTTGTGTTATTGCAGTCAAAGTATCTTGAACGTGTCAGCACTTCCAGAGACCTGAGTTGTAGTCCCAACTAATGGTCCTTTCCTGATCCTGTTTCCGTCTCTTTTCTTAAAGTGTCCAATAAAAATAAAGGCAAAACCAGGTTGTATTAAATACTTCAAACCATAGACCACAAAATAAATTTGAATACTTTACATTAAATACAACAAAGATAAACATGGTTTGCGAGGATCACAAAGTCCTTTGTTCAGTGAATTATTGACTGCAAAGAGCGTAAAAACATAATTTTGATTTTGAATTTAAGGACAATTTTATAGACTTTTGGCACTTGTAAAATCTGTATCTTGACGCCAAATCAGTTGAGGGCCACTGCTAATCCACAATAATCTTAGTATAAGCTCCACATTTAGCTAGTAATCTGTTATATTTGAAAACATTTACAGTATGTCCTCAAGTGAAAAGACGTTTTGTAGAGTTCATGAAGTTTTAAACAGTCTTGGGATGGTGAAAAATTCTTCAACCAAGCAATGAAAATTGTTTCTCCACTCAATGCAACTTGACTCCTACCGGCACAATAGAACATTAGGGCAAAAAAGCAGCTATTCAAACATTATCTTTCAAACTCAAACTCACTTTAAAAAGTCCTGTTTTTTGTAAGTTTAGTACTTTCCTGTGTGTGTGTTTGTGTGTAAGATGGAGTGTAGTGTCAGGATTTGGGCATGGGGTGAAAAACGGCCGTACTTACAGTGTAATCATGAACGCTGTCAGGCTCGTCCAGAGTGTGTGTGTGTGTGTAGAGGGAGACTTATGGAGATGAAGCTGGGCCGATGGGAAGATCTCTCCACCTGGATATTTATTAACCACGCTGCTGACAGTAATGAGCACTGAACAGGTGGGCTGGGACACACAGATCACAAAGTTGGGGCATCGACGAGAAGGGGGGCAGAACGGAGACAATGGCAGATAGTGGAAAGAAGTTCGACCCCTTGCCGCTACAATGAGAAAGAGAGCCGGGAGTGAGCGTACACCCACATGCTTCAGCATTCACGGTCAAACTTAGAAACACAGACGCGTAGCGCTGCCTGTTCAGCTTTGTTCTCCCTGCACACATACACATGAACACCTGGTGCAATTAGGCAAATGTGGCCATAGCTGTGGTGGAGGGGAATAATAACAACAGTGTACCGCTCTATATAAATCACACTATGACCAAAAACATGCTATTTATGTCTGACTATATTCATAATGATTGATGCACTCGAAGAGACAACCCATATACACATTTGAACTGGAGGGACTGTGGATAACAAATGCTTGCCGTGTCTTGGCATATATTTCAAATAGACTGTGAGTCATTTCTGGTGTGAAGCCTCTGTGTCAGTCCAATCAGATCGTACAGAAGTCGCACGGCGAGTCGAGAGCAAACGAGAGTCGGCGAATCGCCTCTGACACACCTGGAGGGGAAGATGTCATAAACACATAATCATTACCTACAAAACTGCTGAAGCCGACACACAGAGAAAAAACAAACAATACCAACAATAAAACAAATGCACTCTGCCTCCCAGGTGTCAAGGCCATGTAACATTCATTCCTAATAACGAGACTTCCAAAATATGGAACCTGAACGACGGATTAATCTGAGTCAGGACTTTCGTAGCTTGGGGACAAGCCCGAGAGCACCGATTTCGGTTTGGCGAAGAGCTGAGCTTGTCTTATTAAGATCTGAGTGAGGCTAATCAGCTGTCACTTAATGCTGAACAGATGTGCACTACAAAGGAAACGACGGAGGCTTCCGCCAACCTGAGGTGCATCTGCAGGGGAGGAGAAACGGAACTAGGAGAGCGTGAGTGCGCCAATGATTCTGATGTCTGATGCAGGCGCCCTTAACAGAATCTTGACGTTTAGACCCAGTGTGGGCTTAGAAGGCAAAGAGATGGAAGACCATGTAAGACAGCTGCTGTCACAACAGTCTCACCTATGAGTCAGATCTGGCTGTGAGTGATGGGCTGACAGTGACAGAACTCGGCTAAATGGCACATGGATGAATTTATCTAACAAATCCAAAGTCCCTCATGTACACAGTCCCATCTGATGTTATTATGTTAAATAGCCATAAGGAAAGTGGATGGTTGAGGTAAAACTACAGGTTTGTGGCCACTTCAGATATCCTTATCAGCTGACAACCCCCAATATGAATCATAGGTTGAGGATCATGAATCAAGCACTTAATGAGGTAGACATGACCGGTTTTAATTACCCATCACTCAAAGTTAAGAAAGCAAAGGTGTCTTATCATGTTACAGCCTAGAAATTATCCTTTCTTTTTACACTGCACTCAAACCCAGGTTATAATCTTTTTAAACCCTGCTTTTAAAAGGACAGCCCACCTGAAAATGAAAATTCTGTCATCATTTAATAACCCTCATATTATTCCAAAACTGCATGACTTTATTTCTTCTGTGGAACACAAAAGATTAAATGACAGAATTTTCATTTTTGGGTTAACTAACTCTTTGATAAATCATCATTTCACTTTTGCAATTTTGAAAGGCAGTCAAAATTTTTTTTTTTTTTTTTTTTTTTTTTGTGAAATCATAACTTAACAATGTGTCTCTAGACCTTGTGTTTTGTTTGATTCCACTGACCTGTGTCTTGTGTCTTGTGTCTTAAAATGCAAAAACACGTTCTGTGTGAATGGTCGCAGAATATAATGTCAACTGTTTAGCAACAAACAGCCAGTCATAAACTGATCAGCTCTTGTGTCATTAATATTCATGTGCTTTGCACAATCGCAGAAACTTTTACAACAGGAGACCGTTTTTTTTTCTTCTTACAGTTATGGTCTGAAAAATCTAGGAAAAAAATGGATGGTACAGTTAGGAATATATAAGTCAATGTGATGTGCAAGAGCATAATAATAAGATATTTTGACTGATTTTGTCCATACAACGAAAGTCAGTGGAGTCTAAAACAACATTACACAACTTTCAACACAATATACAGTGGGTACGGAAAGTATTCAGACCCCCTTAAATTTTTCACTCTTTGTTATATTGCAGCCATTTGCTAAAATCATTTAAGTTAATTAAGGGGGTCTGAATACTTTCCGTACCCACTGTATAAATTGCTGAAGTTATAGGTTTGAAATGACGTAAATGATGATAGAATTTTCATTTTTGGGTGAACTATCACTTTAAGTGTGAATACAGAAGTGCTACAGAAAGTATTTGTCCTGTTGCTGTGCTGTAGCTTCTCTGTTAACTCACTTGTCTGGTTGTTAGAACAACTCCACAAGCTTCAGGCACAGGACAGTGCTCTCATTGGCCATGAAGTAAGTCTGACTTATTCCCCATCAAGCCTTCAATAATGGATGACCCTGAGCAGATAGGAACCTGCCAAGTCTCTCTAACTGTACTGGAACATGTGCTAGTGCCCTTAAGGGACATCAAAAACACCACACACATGCACACAAAAACTTCATAATGAGGGTCTACTGGGTGTTTGGACACTAATCCTGAACAACACTTACAGTCAGTGCGTTAACAATGCTTTTAAATTAACACTAAAGGAATTACATCTTTTGGCTTGAAATACAGGCTATACTTTGCGATAAGGCAACTGCTCATGATGGAAACCAGAAACTGTTGCCACATGATTACAATCCTCTTACAATTTTCATTTTCGGTCAGTATACGTATGAAGTGCTCTCATATTACTACATCTGTGGAAATCTCGAAGAACAGATCTGCAGTCTTAGTTTTTACATATTTCCAATTTAAAAGATTTTGAGGTTACCATTGTGTGTCAGTGATGGTGAAATAACTATCACAATATCTGAGGATTAAAGTTTGGTCATTTGCTGCAATGTCAAGTCTTGCTCCTGTAATTACATGCCCTTTATGTGAAAACGGCTTCTATTATTAGCGCTTTAGCTTAGCACAGTGCACTGTGGCACAATACTACTCTTTTAATCTTATCTCTGTGCCTTTACACAAGGACTGTACATCTGCAATCTAAATAAAACAGCAGCTAATATCAAAGTGAAGCTGACTAGCCTAATCTGTTAAACTCCACTAAAAGCTCCTCCTCAGCATCACAGATGGGTGGTATTAGCTGCCTCAGCTAGTGTAGAATGAATCTTTAAGCATGTGGTATCTCTCAGATTAATTAGGTTTAAACTTTACATTAAACATAAATCTATATTAAAACAGCCAATGCTGTGCATATTTAATGCTGTCCAAAAGCAGCAAAGAAGTCAAGAAAGTAGTTAATGCTCCCTTAGTCTAGGGTGACCATACGTGCCATTTTCCCAGGACGCGTCCTGGCCAGGATTTGTTTTGGCTTTGTTTTCCTGTTTTCATGCTCTTAGTCCCTCCACTACGCTCTATAATGCATGATGGACCTATCCAAAGCACTTAAAAACATATAGTGATTTGAGTGACAAAGATCTCATCTATTTTTCAGCCACACACACTTCAGTGGGCTACCAAAAGAGACTGAGTGAGTAATCACCCTACAGCTGTAGTGGTAATTAGAAATGTGTTGCTGGCCAATACAGCCTTGGATCCCTTCACCTATTAGCCTCATTTTGAGCTTGTGTATGTGAAAGTGAGAAAGAGAGAGGGAGGGAGAGATAGAGAGAGAAAGTACTCAGGTAATTTAGTGGAGTAACTTGCCCATCGCTTCATTGCCCACTTTAAATCGTTAATTCTAATCTCATGCATTCATGAAAGCCAATAAAATGTATGTGTGCATGTATGTATGTATGAATGTATTTGTTTAAATTAAATAAATCAATCAACCAATCAATCAATGACATCTTTGATAATTAATTTGCATAGTGAAGGTTAAAAATAGTTTTTATCTAAGTGGCAGAAACCATGCATTCACAAAATGTCTATTTTAATTGTACCTTTCACAGATCATTTGCTTTAAACTGAAAATTCTGTCATGATCTACCCACCTATCTTTGAAACTCACGTGACTTTTTCCTGTTGAATACAGGAGTTGTTATCAAAATGTCAAAAGCTTTTCCAAGCAGTGAAAATGCATGATGATCACTGGCTGTCAAATTCAATGCCAATTTTGTGAGCAAAAAAAATGTATTATTTTGGGAACTGATCCCATAACCCTTTGCACACTATACCACTAAATTTATACCACTAAACAAAAACATCTATCACATTTATAGAAACTACTAAGCAGCTAAAAAGAGTCTCGTCTACAGCAGGTCCAATCACTGGTGGGCCCTCAAAAAAAAAAAAAAAAGGGACATGAGGACTTTGAACATTAGAAGAGGATTAATACAGAGAAGAATTTAGCCGAAATAGAGTAGAAAAATTGCTCTAATGCTTTTCTAGTGCTTTTTCACATTTAATAGTTATGAGAACTCTCTGATCTAAAAAAATGACCTATTGCTACAAAAGGAACAGTAGTCATTTCTCCAATTGTCCTGATGATAGCTCAGATCCTGAGGCACTCTGATCACACTGCAGCGGCTCCTCTGCGATTCAAAGATGCATTATTAAAAATACTTTCATGCACTTTGCAGCATCTGCTGGAGCTTTCAGCATATAATCCAGTCATGTTATAGAATCGTATTGAGCAACTGTCAAATGAATTTGACTAATGCAGCTTCAAAATATATTCTGTCACTAGTAATTGCCCACTTGCCAGCTGTTTGTCAACCTCTCTCTTTGTTGTGTCACGATGAGAGGGATTCAAGCTTTAAATTAATGCTTTGCGTGCTGTTTGCCCATAAAATATTTTCTGTCAGTGCGGCACTGCATGATGCATCGTTCTCACACTTAAAAAAGCTACAGTCGGACAACTGTCTGATGCAGTCTTTAAAAAACTTAACTTTTAAACCCATTAAGTGTTTGATTTTTATTTTTCAAGCAAGTTTCCTCAGGGGTCATTCCTGGTGCAGACATTTTGGCTACAGAATAGAGCACTAAACTGCTTTGAACAGAAGGTTGTCTTGCTCACACAAATGCCCCCTCTATTGATTTCTTTGGTCTTTTAATTTAGAACTTTCACTTACTATTGGTCCACGCCTGGGAGAAGAAGTCCATCTGCATATTCAGCTGTTAATGCAACAATCAGGTCCCATTAAAAATGCATACGCTTCTCGACTGTTGCAGATAGGAGCCTTATTGGTCATTAGATAA
Source organism: Sinocyclocheilus rhinocerous (assembly GCF_001515625.1). Classification (NCBI taxonomy): domain Eukaryota; kingdom Metazoa; phylum Chordata; class Actinopteri; order Cypriniformes; family Cyprinidae; genus Sinocyclocheilus; species Sinocyclocheilus rhinocerous. The sequence continues at coordinate 452,517 of NW_015641116.1, forward strand.
TAAGGATTGATAAAAGTTACAGGGCACAATGTTAAAAATGGTCAGATCGATCAGAGAGCACCTTAATAATGAAAGTGGGGGCCTGAGGGACGAGAGCCATGGATCATTTTGACAAAGGGGCCTCCGATAGCGGATGAGACAGAGCGGGGACAATTAATCCCTCCAAGCTTCCGCGTAGCAAATAAAGTAGTTGCAGCTCATTACTGACTGACCTTCCTAAACAGCCTTGAGAGCACAGGTGACCTACGGGAGCTGACGAGTTTAAACCTCTGGCTGAAGGTCTGGAGAACATGGAGTGAGAAAGGGAGCCCTGGAGTAAGAAAGAAGAGTAAAGTAACAGACAACTACACCTGAACCAGTTTAAAAACAAAATGCAATAGGGAATAAAGTTGAACTGAACCAGCATAAGACTACAAGTCTGAATTTTAGCACCAAAAATATACAATAATTGTATATGTAAAATATCAAACTTTGATTTTTTTTTTTTTTTTTTTTAAATCTAGGTTGATTAGTTGTTCAGATGCTAAGCAATTCATTCAAGAACCCAATTGTTATTTAAAAAAAAAAAGAGAATTATGAAAATTTGGTACCAGACTCTGTATAAATATGAGTCTGGTACCAAATTTTCAACTTTATTTGGATTTGCATTTTGGTTTTAAATGTATTCAGCTGCAGTTTCTTCAGGGGTCATACTGTATGGGGTACATATGCAGACATTTTTGCTACAGAACAGAGCACTATCCTGCTTCTAACAAAATGTCTTCTTGCTCACACAAATGCGCCATTTATTGATTTCTTTGATCTTTTATTTTAATTTAGAATTTTCACTTATTGTTGGTCTACGCCCGGGGTTGGACAAAATAAATATACAGGGATTGGACAACATAATGCAAACACCTGTTAAAAAGGCAATATATTCATTCACACATTTATTGTTTAGTAGGTTAGGCATCGGTTTTCAAGCTGAGGTTAAACTGGGGACAATTTCAAAGAAAGTGACTTTACAGAAAGCATTTCTGGGGTTGTCGAAGTTAACAGATTGTTTTAGTAATTCAATAAAATAATATATAAAATGAATATCAAAATTAGGATTAATAAAAATGTTTGACAATGTTTTCAATATATATTCATGTACATATCAAACAGATTCAGTAAATATTCTTGTTTTTCTTTTTAAAAACTGGTTGGAAATCATTACACCATTATTTCTTAGATTATTCTTTATAATTATTTTATTGTATTTTATTATTAAATAAATAAAATACAAATGGATTTATTTTAAAGGTTTATATACATCTAACATTACTAAGTGGGTAGAATATATATATATATATATATATATATATATATACTGTATATACAGAGAGAGAAATACAGTGTTACACTAAATTGTAATAATTTGTTTTGGACATAGTATATAGATAGTATATAAATGGCAATGATTTATTTTAAAAACAAAATTTTTTTATGACACTTAATACTTTTCTCACACAGTCTAAAAAGGTTGTTGTACATTAAATTATATACCTTGTAATAGGATCATTATTTTTTGGGGTCCTTGGCACTAAAATGTTTGAAAACACCTAGTTGACAGAATGACACATGTGCCCCTGGGTGTGATTACTCAGAGGGAGAGGTGAGGAAAGAGATACATGATGTGGGTTTATGGAGGGAACAGGAGTCATTATGCTACAACAAGAACCCATTCAGCTCATCTTCATTTACCAAAGCCCTGATCACCTCTCTCAAAGCATCATCTGTACAAACTGCAGCCCGTTCACACAATCAGACTGATGAGCGAGCGCATATGCCTATCTTTCCAATTAATCTGGGCACCGAGCTGTGTTGTGGAAAGAGAGTGGGTTACTATATCTCTCCCAGCAAAACCTCCCCCGGGCGACAGTCTGGGGCGCAAACACGGCCAGTATCACCGGCCCATCATTGGGATCTGTGACTCATTGTGGAGACGTGGATCATACCAGTTACTGGCTGGAGGAGCAAGCATTTCTCTGTCCTTCTGTCAGAATACACATATATACACACGGTCTGGGCTCAGGTATCAGCATGCCTTGGTGTCGCGGGCTCTAGCACTGAGTAGCACCACACAGTGGCTGAACAGACGTTATTCAGAGGAAAGCCTATTATCTCCTGCAGGAGCCTCACTTTATTACACCATTATTTGGCGATCGTCTCTTCATGCTACAATGCCCAGAAACTTTAGATGCAATATAATGTGAAATCTGCAGGTTTTATGGCTATTCTATGGCCACCAGGGCATATTATTCTCTCTATATCATACAGTTACATCTTTTGTGCTTAAATATAGGACATGCAAAAACAAAAAGTCTCTGAAATGCATTAGCACTCCTCACAATCTTAACCATTAGCATATGACATTGTATCAACAACGAGAGATATCAATTATTGTCCATTAGAATTAGCATAAAAACCATTGATCCATATAAATATAGCCTCATTGTGAGAATGTGCAAGTGCTAATGAATCCTTTTGATTAGCATTAGGTTACTCAGTGAAAGTGTTGAAATACTGAAGGTCAACCTGCCATTTTGACACGGGGGATGAATTTTTTTTTTTTTGTGGGGGAAGGGATGTCATGGTTTGAATTAAGATTGTCAGATTGGCTGTAAGCTTGAATTGGTGGGCACGAGTGTCTTGTATGACCTTTTCAGGGAATTGTCATTTTCCGCCCCTGTGATGCCACCATGGCTCAACGGCGGAGAGGGCCCGTTCCTCGCGCTGTGTAATTTGTCCTGGGTGTTACTGTTCACACTGCACTAGCTCTAGCGATTCAGCCGCGCAGACCTCAATGTATCTGCAGAGCAACAGGCTGCGACTGCGGAATAACGAGAAAAGAGGAGATACACTCCATGCTCCGCAGACGGCGAGAGAGGCTCTGCCAATGACTTTGGCTGCATCTCTGTTTATTTCTGATGCGTAGGGCTGTACATTCCCACAGAGTCAGTGGCATACGTCGTAGTAGGAAAGTGAATTCAATGGTTTAACGATCAGAGAGCACACATGGAACCCTTTATGACAAGAGATGGTCACAGTATGTTGATCCTGGAAAACCTCAACAAAGCCAGACTGCTGTAAAGAAGTGATGGGAAAAGTAAACTAGTAGAACTTGAAGTTTTTTAAAAGTGTTGCATGTGTCCGGTAAGTCTGATATGTATTTGTTATTTTCTTTAATCACTTCTGAGGTAAAAAAAAAAAAATGTACATAAGAGCATTGCAAAAAGAACTAGCTTATTAATTTCAAAGTTGGCCCATTTAAAACCCTACTGGCATACAAAACATTTAGGTAATGCTTCATGCTGGAAATTAGACCAGACCGAGCTTGTGCAAAGCCACTATGATTAATCAAATAATTTATTCTGTTGGCAAAAAGAGTCTTCTTTCATGGTCAACATTATTCAATGATAAACCAGTAATGGAGACAACATTTGCTTTGGGAAAAATTGAGGGGTCAATTTATAATGTGAGCCATCAGACTGATAATCATTCTTTGCTCATTAATAGAGGCCAAATTAATGTTAATTAAAAATAGTCGAGGCTCAGAAGCTGCTGGTTCAACCTTTCTCCACAGTAGTTGCCGTATTATCATTGAAACTTCATCTTTCTTTTAACACCCACTGCGATCTTCACCTCTTTTTCACTGTGGTGACGGTTCCTCCTCACTCAAGGCCTCTCATGTCTCATCTTATCACATTTAACACGGTTAAATGTCTACAGTAATGTACTGGGACCAATTAATTTCTGTTTGCTTTTTTACCTGTTTTTTCATGAGATGAGTAACTAGACAGTGCGTGAAAGTCTGTGGAATATATGTGGAGAAAATCCACAGAGAGCAGGTCTTTGTATTTGTGCGTGTGTGTTTGGTCTGATGGGCATACAGAGTGCCACATCAGTGCTGCCCGTTCACAATTGTCAAGAACATAATCATGTTGTGCTCCTTTTATCTTTGTGGCTTTATCAGCCTCTCTATTGGCTGACGGGGGAACTGAACCCGGACATTCTTGTGCGACTAGACTGTGTGCGTGTGTCTGCGTGTGTGTGTAATTAAAAGCTGTCATCCAGAACCACAGTCCTCCTCTCCATTAAAACAACCCATCAGATGGCACTCAGATAAACTGCCAGGAGGGTAGTGCATGAGTGCGTGCGTGTGTGTGTGTGTGTAGACAGAGGAAATGGGTATGCGCTTAGGAGCAGAGAAGAGAATCATATGAAATTTAACAATTTAGTTTCCAATTCCTCTTAATGATTCCTTCATTTTATTAATGATTCTTTTAAATTTGAGAAAAAAATATTTAGGAAACAGAAATGCAATTCTGTAATAATTTCAATAATAAGTCTAAAACAACAAAGTACAAAAAATTAATTCTATTATTTTTATACAATACCACTGACAAAAACCATGCACATGCGTGTGGTGCTGCTGATGCAGGAGCCGGCGTTCTGATGTAGAACCCAGATGCGCTGTGCCTTCTCTCCGTAAACATGTCTGAAGATTTTGACAGAGAGGATGACTTGCAATTTTTTTTTGCCCAGCCTTACTTATTTAAACCAGAATATACAGACGATGAACTAAGAGAGATGGACATTCAACGTCAGAACACCGGCTCCTGCGTCAGCAGCATCACACGAATGCGTCGTGGTACTCTCATGAACATGCGCTGAAGACTGACACGGAAGAGAAGAAATAATTATAAATAAAATTAATTATAATTGAATAAAGTCATAATTTTTGTTTTCTTTCAGGTCATCACAAAAGCCATGTAATCGCAAATCTGACCTTACTGGTCGCACTGTATGTTTGCACTGAATAGTATTTAATGCAGAGAACAATTTCAGCAAAATGAATGTGCAAGAACTGTAAATAAATTAACCTCATAGAATTCATTCGGTTCTGGTATTTTGTATTTCTGGTATTTTTTAAAAATAGAAACCGGTTCTTGTTTCCCAGCCCTAGTTAACTATTTAGAAAATTACAGACAAACAGAAAGAAGCAATTAGTATTATAATTGAGTATAACAATACTACTTTACTGCAGTGGTGGCGAAACCATCTGTTTGGATGAGTCTGACAAACCCTTCAACTTTTTAGCATCGTAAAACTGGGTGTGAATACATGCATGCGTAAACAGCTAAAACATCTAAAATCACCAGTGGGCTAAAATATGATAAATAAAATGCACTCCTCAGAAAGTGTCCTTGAGAAACATTTCTCATAATCCTCCTATCTGGTAATGTAGGTCATGAGCAGGTGGTATGTTTAGAGTGCCTAGAGAAGGATTTCCAATAATGTTGTAATTTCTTGTGCAGATGGAAGTAGTGATCCAAGTAAGTTTGGCTCAATGGCACTTGATTTTTTTAACGATGTTGAGCATTTGCTCACGACAGGAGAGTTCCTGTATGTGCTTCTCCTGCCAACGGTCTTCCACAGAGGGAGAAATATTTGGAAATTAATTAGAGGCAAATCCCTTCTTGCTGTTGAAGTGTGGCATTTAAAAGCATTGTCCTTGTAGCTTGTGTTATGCCACCTTTCAACAACGGTTCTCTCATTCCATTTTTGCTCCGTCTCTCTCACTCGCTCGCTCTCTCTCTCTTCATTGGTTGGATAATGCCCCATAATCCATCCTGGCAACTCCAGCCCCTGTTTTCGAGCAGAAGTCGGCTTCTAATTGCCTGGCATTATTAGGTACTTTACTTGTAAATTTGCAGAAGAGGAACATCGCTCTTCTGCATCCAAGCAGTAAATTATCCAATTTCACCTCATCTCCAACAAATGTTAGTTTCAAACGCCCCCACAGCACCCTCCCAAGCCGTTCACTCCCTCACTACAAACGGCCTTTTAATTTCTTCTTTCTCTTTCTCACAAGCTGATTGGTGCATTAAAAATTTAGAGTATTTCTAGTTATTTATTTAAAAAATAAAAGGAATCAATACAGACAGAGCTGATGGTAAATATTCTATGACAACAGAAGTATTGCATTTAACCTCGTAGTCTGACTGAGAGAGGATATCAATAATGCAGGATCACGGGATATATTACAACCAATGTCCATTATTAGATTCGCTTTAAATATGAGGCAACTTCAAACCATAAACAGTGGGAGTTTATGCTGCATTAACCGCAAAACAAAAAAACATTAGCCTTGTCAAAACATAAAGAATGCCCCTGAAATATTTATGGGGGTGGAAACATTTTCCTACCACAAGAACTGGCTAAATCCAAACCAGACTGATCACACTTGTTTACATCTTTCTCTGCAATAGAAACATTTCAAATGTTTCTTGTATTATACTAAAAGGGTCATTCAGTACATTTTCATGTCTCATTATATATTTCTTAATTCATCTTAAACATAAAGATTCTTTATTGGCATCTGTGGTTCCGTAAAGAACTTAACATCCACTGAAACTTTCCATTATGCAAAAGGTTCTTTATAATGGAAAAAGGTTATTTAGATTATTAAGATATTTTTCATACAAAGAAAAACAAATGGTTCTTTAAAAACTACTCACTGAAAGGTTCTTTGGGGAACCAAAAATGGTTCTTCTGTAGCATCACTGAAACAACAAAAAAACAAAAAAACAAACAAAAAAATAAAACTTTTGGAAGTATATATTCCACAAAATATTAAAATTGCAATATTTAAATTTGAGAATCACGTTTTATTATCGCAATAGTAAATAGTTAAATAGTAAATAGCATTAAATAGTATTCTTAATAGTGACAAATTAAGTAAACATGGGGTGAATTTTAAAGGGGTCCTATGTCGTTGCTAAAAAGAACATTATTTTGTGTATTTGGTGTAATGCAATGTGTTTATGCGGTTTAAGGTTAAAAAAACACATTATTTTCCACATAATGTACATTATTATTTCTCCTCTATGGCCCGCCTTTCTGAAACGCGTCGATTTTTACAAAGCCCATCGGTCTGAAAAGCGAGGTGTGCTCTGATTGGCCAGCTATCCAGTGCATTGTGATTGGCCGGTAAATGTGAGGTAAATTTTACATTTTATATTGTACTTCTTTGCTTTGAGAAGATGTTGTATGGCAATATAATTTAAATATTCCCAGTGTTTCTTCATTTTTTCCTTTCTCTACAATACATTTTTCAAACTAAACTAAACTTGCTTACTTTATTCTTTATTTTCATCCTCTTAGACAGCCTGTCAATTTTCTTGACAATGTGTAAATAATCAAATAATAATAATAAATACAATTTATTATTTTACGTCTGATCTTGATATAAGCATATTTTCCAATAGTCTGGTATAACCTTTTTATTTTATTTTTTTTAAAATAATTCTTTAAATGACAACACATGCACATGACAACACATCTACATAGATTTGTAGAGCTCTGAAGGTACTGCATAACAGGAATAACAACAACAACAACAACAAAAAAGGCTCAAAACAATCTGATGTAAGTGTCTTCAGCACTGGAGATGAAACTTAACCCAATACGAAACAAAATGAAAACAACAATGGACATCCACCCCCAGCTCAACTTGTATTCATCTCCCTCTTTCTGTCCTCATACCCAATAAGGCCAACGCACAGCATTGCATGTTGTAAGCCATCTCTGTCAGAAAAGCACAAATCACAATGTTTCATCAGCCTATGTCTCTCTCTACACCCTCCATAACTAAGAGAGCAGGCCTGCCATGCTGGCTCGCAGCTCTGTGTCTGAGAGATAAATGAAATGCAGATGATTGAAAAATGATATGATACACAAAAGCAAGTGTCATGTGGCTTTTGCATCCTCCTTGCTCACTGGCTTGTCTTGTGGCATGCCTTGGGCGGGATGAGTGGCCGACCCGAGCTACACAGATGCTCGTTAGCTCTACATGTGTTTCGCTGACAGCGAGTGTCTGACTGACGAGAGGGAAAGGCAAGGGGGTCTTGTAACATCTTCTAACATCGAGGGCTCATCCTGAGAAAGGAAAAAAAATGTCTGTCTCTCTCTATCTTTGCAAGTTTGCATGTGTGTGAGAGAAAGTATGTGGCTGTGTGCTCCAAACAGGTGACAGACGATCATCACAGACTGCACCGCACACCTCTAGCTGTTCCCCAGTTGCACATTTGGTCAGTGAGATGTTTATATTGACAGAAGTAACAGGGATAACCATCGCCAAGGGAAAGCCTGGGGCAGCTGCCTGCACGGATGCTAACACTTTACTTTCACATAAATTAGTGTATTTTAGTATTTGAAGAAGTAACAGTACACAGAGTGAGGCGTCAGTGAGATCAAAGGAACGCCTTCTCCCTTGCTTTCTTCAGTAAAAGGTTTTCATTTTCATAAATTAGAAATATAAGAAGGAAATGTTTCCTTGTCATCATTAGAGAAGAGACAGTTCTCTGCATCTTGGGGCAATATAATTTAAGATCTTTGCCTGCACTCTTAAAAATAAAGCTGCTTTATTGGCATCTGTGCTTCTATGAAGAACTTTCATTATCCATGGAACCTTTTCATTGCAAAAGGTCCTTTAGATTATAAAAATGTTCTACACACTAAGAAAGTGTGGTTCTTTTAAGAACTGTTTGCTGAAAGGTTCTTTAAGGAACCCAAAATAGTTCTTCTGTGGCAACGCAGCAAGATATTTTCACTCATTTGAGTGTGACGACAGCTACGTTTGAACCCTGGCGAGTATACAGCCAAAATTATTAACTCACCCTCATGCCGTACCAAACCCGATTTTCTATCTTCACACAGAATATAAAAGGTGAATTTTTTAAACAATATTTAATAACATTCTTATAATGGAAGTAAATAAGAACTGGAGCTGTCAAGCTTCAAAAATAAAACAATCATAAAAGTAAAAGAATCATAAAAGTGGCCCATGTCACTTCTGCAGCAAGGTGAACAGAAATTAGTTCATTTTTCTCTCATAACCTTTCCCTCCAGTGGTGTTTTAACTATTGCGACCAGTCAGTGAGCTAAACTCAAGAACCATAATGGTCAAAGCGAATCATTCAGACAGGTTTTGTGGAATGGATCAACTGATTCTTTGAAAAGAAACAATGATTCGTTCACAACATTGCTGCTTTTCCCATGAGTGCGCCAAGAAGAGTTAGGACAGAATTTAATTATTTATTTGTTTGTTTAAATTAAATTTCAGTCGATTGCTCACACAAAGTTATACACACACATATGTACAGTGGTCACAATTTAACTAAATTAAAATGAGTGAGTAAATTAGCACAGTATGGCCACAGTTTGACTAAATGAGGGAACTAATTAATAAAACATGGCCACAAATTAATACGTCATGGGAACAAATTCATAATTTGAGGCCACAATATCTATTTTTTCTTCCACAGTTTGAAAAGGCATGAGTAAATAATGACAAAATTTTCATTTTCAGGTGAACCGAAATTTTCACACTTTCAAAATCACATTTTCTGGAGAACTCTTTATTAGTCATTAACACAAGACAGATTTTCATTGTGCTATATCTATCTTCCAAAATTAAAAAAAGAAAAAGGATGGGGAAAATGGAATTTAAGTGAGTTACAGACCCCTGTTTCTATTAGAGCAATAAAAGAATATACACTTTCAGTTACAGTGAAACCTCACGTTTCATATGACCTCTGACCCGGCAGAAATTAGCAAAAGCTTCTAATGAACATGCCAGCCTCTCTTCTATCCTCTTTGTTAGCACTCTGCAGTGGCAACCTAGATAACAGCACTCAAGCCAGAGCCGTGACATGTAAAAGCTCTTTACGTAAAACATCAGAAATGCTCTGGCTGAAAAATACTCTTCTAAATACATAAATGAATAAATAAATAAAATGAAGAGTGGGCCCATTTCTCATCTTTTCGTGGCAGACTGGCAGTAAGAGTATAAAAGCGGGTGTCAGGGGGGTGGGGGTGATGTGTTTGTATGATGGTTCTGTTGAAATGTTTACTCTAATGGAGGCCATAATGAGTGCATACAGCGCAGCTCTCTGGCTCCGATAGGGGGTTGCGTGCCAGCAGGGCTTTAAAAGAAGGGCCCAAAGCCTTGGGCACTTGGCACGCTGGCTCTTCCCGCAATCTCCCAGCACACAGAGTGAAGGAACGGTGAGAACCTGCAGATAACTAGCCATGAAATCTGACATCACATGTAAATAAACATGATTTGCTTTTCATAATCTTTCACCTCCATTTCAACTTCCCCACCTCCATCTCTCTGCTGCTATCAAGAGTCCAAACCATTTATCAGCAATGTCTGTCAAAATAAAATGGTTCCAACAATGTTCTCTAATCATTCCCTCGCTGCAATCCCTGAACCCTTTTTGTGAATAAAACAAGGGAAAAATCCCACATTAGATCATCAAGTATCTAATTGTTTGGCCATTTCCTGAAATGAATTAAAAGCCTTTTTTCCCATATACCTCCAGCCAACATTGTTTCTGTGTGCACATGTTTATTTAAACACACACACACACACATATAATTCTAGTAAAAGTATTTTATATGTATATATTATATTAAATTACATTAATTTTGTTGCAATTCATATAATATTTTAAATACATATTAAACATAATATAATAAAATATATTAATTATATAATTTTTATTTCTTAAAAATTACATTACATTTAAAATCCCATATACCTCCAGCCAACATTGTTTCTGTGTGCACATGTTTATTTAAATGGGTTTATTTAAATAAGGAGAGAGAGAGAGAGAGAGAGAGAGAGAGAGAGAGTTTGAATCACACAGAGGCTGTCAGTGGCTTCTTGGATTGCCGGGCACTGATGAAATAGCACTTGCTGTCTTGTTATTATATAAAAGCAGTTGTAATCCATCTGAAAGGGGCTGTGATATAATCCATTTAATTTCTCCTCCCTCACAGCAATAATACAGAGAAAAAAATCTATTGAGGCTATGTAGCCTGGTGATTTAGTAATTATCTTTATTTTACCCTGGCACATTTTACCGCAGATTAATTGAAGCCTTATCTGCTCCAAGTGGCAGGTCACTTACCTCAACGCACCACAATACAGTTTATCTTAATCATCACCCTCTGCTAGCTTTAACCATGGCCCGTATGAACCCGGAAAGATTATTTCACACCAAAATCACCAACACAAACAGCATGGTTATTACACTGTGTTTAATTGGTTCCCCATGATAAAACTTAACGGTGGGGTGATTGTGTAAAATTTGTGCACAAACTGACAAGAAGATGATTTTACCGTTTGCTTCCCTGACATAGACAAGGCTGTTAAACGTGAAAGGAAATCTGGGTAAAGATTATCGTGATGTGTGAAATGGGAAAAGACATTTGAAAATGCCACTTAGCAGGAGAATGCCAACACCCTTCACAAGTATTCTTTGTGTCGCACACTCCTAAAGAAAGATTCCCGGAGTAAACCAGACATTGTAGATCTGTTCCAGAACCTAGTGAACGACCTCACTGTCTACATAGGCAGCTGCATTTTAATGTCATGTAATCTTAAAAGTAACAAATTTGTTATGCTCTACAAAGGCAGCAACTCTGCACATCACGTAATAATTATAATTATGTTTAAAAAATAAATAAACATAGCAAGAAAAGGAACTGTTGATTTATATGTAATTAACATATAATAATATTAATAATAATAATTTATTTATAAATCAACATTTCCAGTGCACTTTCTCTCTCTCTCTCTCTATACAGTATATATATATGTGTGTGTAATCCCCATCTGGGAACTTAACATTTTATATATATATATATATATATATATATATATATATATATTAGGACTGTCAA
>NW_015641116.1:464337-468716 GCF_001515625.1 Sinocyclocheilus rhinocerous
ATTAATTTTGTTGGAATTCATATAATATTTTAAATACATATTAAACATAATATAATAAAATATATTAATTATATAATTTTTATTTCTTAAAAATTACATTACATTTAAAAAAACAACAATAATATGAAATAGAACAGCCTTTTATTCTTTACTAATCAAAGAAATACTCCACAGATTACTACAGCCCTATATGCATTACACTTTCATGCTCTATTATGTCATAAAGGACCATCTTTATGTCATAAAGGACCAAAACTGATCTTAGGTTGTTAAAAAGGTCTGACTTTGACCTCATCTGAGAACTGAACACTGGCCAGAGTGTACAGCTGTGATGCATTTTTGAATAAACCACGCCAAATTTACTCCTTAATGGGTAACCGGCCAACAGCTTCACCCTTAAGAGTAATACCTCCAACCGCCTCATAAATGTACCTACACTGTCTGACATCTGACATAAGATTAATCACAGGCCTCCTGTAACAACATCGGGTGAGAGAGTGGTGTCCTAAACTCTCAGAAGCTGTAATCTACAACCACTCCAATCACTCCGTACTCTCACTCCGATACAAGAGCGGAGTCGCCCGTTCCATATAGGCCTTCTACCTGATATGTATCAAACTGAAATGTTCTCATTATTGCACAACACGCTACACTGCCCATGTCATTTGTTAAGTCTCTTTCATTCCATACTGAGTTCAAATCCTTTCCCCTGACTATTCTCTGGAGTGTGAGCATTTGAAGTGTAGTTGTAATCATTATGTATCTGATGCTGTAGGTAGCACCAATGCTTTGCCACTTAGGGGGAATTTTTCTTTTGCAATCCGCAGTCACACAATTCCTTCAGACTACACAAACCTCACCATTTTCTCTAACTGGTACGCTGTGCTCATGCCCTGATGCACTAGTAACGGAGCCATTTCATCGGTCGTTGAGAGTCTAATTTACGTATATCTGTGTGAGCTCGAAGGCCTAAGGCGACCTGTCCCGTGTCTTATGGGGGAATTGAAGTACGCATACCGTGCAGACTTCAGCAGTGGGGTCGGGATAAGATCGGGCTGGGGGAGTGGTGAGCGAGCATGACCCGTTTGTTCTCCGCTTCCTCTCTCATGTAGTGTGTGGGCTGATTGGGAGGAAAAGCTGAAATTGCTTTCACCGGGGCCTGGGCCGTCCGCTCCTGCAGCAGGCGATGATAACTAACAATGCCCTCAAGACCTAGTTAAAGCTGCATCACACATGCTGCAAAAGCACTTTAATGTGGCAGCATTAAGAAGCCGTCAGCTAGTCTGGAGTGGAGAAAAACAGCCTTAAATTCATAGCCGATCGCGAAAGCATTTGTTATAGTCACGTATGAACCAAACTTGTCCACGCTAATCAAGACTTTTGTTTTCTGTGTTGGCTGATGGAGAAAAGAGTTTAGATGATGACAGCGAGATGTTTCTCTCTTCATGCCATCACTCAGGTAGGGATGACCTAAATCAAGTTATGTGGGAGTGTGGAGTGTCCTGTCCACATGCATATGATCAGCAGAGGTATGACAGAGACACCCCCAGGGAAAAGTGCGCTGTGGCTAGATGTACATTCTAACTATATGACTTAATATTTTGGCTAATTAGACCTGGATGCACATTCCCTCATGAGACATGCTTTTTTCCCTATTTCTTTAATGAACTATTCACAATACCACAGTGTGTATGAGCACATCTGTGTATGTTTGCACGCAAGCACGCATACAGTTGTTTACGCATGCATGCAATTAACTGTGTTTATTATGCTGAGGTTTTGTTTAATGGTTCTAATTTTGCGGTTTCAATAAATATTCAACAGGAACCAAGAGTAGCATGTTGCCGTAATAGACTTACAAGCAAGGTTGAGGAAGCGTTTGAAAGAGATTACAATTGCACAATCCCACAGTTCTTCATTTCACAATAAATAACACTAAGTTACCTCACCTGACCCTGTTGTGTAGAGTGCTGTTACGATCCGCCCACATCCATTTCAATTAACACCACACTAAAAAGAGGTCGCCATGCTGCCAAATAATAGATGAACATTATAATTGCCAAGAGCCATCCATACTACGGATGTAAACTGTCCATGTTATGCCTATCATGTTGAACAGAACATGCAGAAGATGCTTCATATTTTTGAGGAAACAAATTCATCTTGTTACACTGATATATTTATTTTATGATACATTGTTTTCAGGTTTCTTTGATGCATAGAATGTTCAGTATTTATTTGAAATAGAAAACTTATCAAACGTTATAAATGTCTTTACCTTCACTTTTGATCACTTTAATGTGTCCTTGTTGATCACTTTAATGTGTCCTTTTTTTAAACTTTGGAATGGTAGTGTATCATGGGTTTTCACAAAAATATTATATGTGTGTGTGTATGTATATATATATATATATACACACACACTCACACACACACACACACACACACATCAAATTATACAAAAAGTATACTTGTTGTGTAAATAAGTAGCATATAAACAGGTATATATATATATACAGGTATATATATATATATATATATATATATATATATATATATAATTCAGGTGAACATAATTTATAGTATGCTATCTTACGTTTGCTCATTCAGAACATAAATGCACAGAATACAAAATAAAGGGAAAAGAGAGACAGATAATTTGAGAGAAAATAAAGACACGTAAGTTTAAACTCCTTTCACCCTCTTTTCGAGATGGCAGACCATCTTCTACACAAATGAGACACAGCCCTCTGTTAAATGCCTTCTCCTTTAAGATGCTTTACTGAATATCTGAAGTCCTTAGCCATTAAATACACATTTTGAGAGTATCCTGTCAAACACAGATTTGAATCAATACTATTCTAGAGTGGCTCGTTAAACTTGAATCAGCTTTGGAAGTGGTGCATGCTTGGCTCACAGCTGCTGTCATTAGCCAGTGGCCTGGAGATTATTGGAGAAATGCCTGTCTGTGTGTGTGAGAGAGCGCGGAAACATCATTCTGCTTCACATGCATCTAGTTTGATGTATTATATCACATCCAGGAAAGTTAGGATTATTGTGTATGACAGTACAGCCAAACTTGATACAATGTAATAGTTGTACAAGTATGACACTAGAGCTCTGTGGAAAATGGTTTAATATTATGATTCTCTGGTAAAGTACACAGTATGTTATATATTGTGTAGGGATGTCAGTACCATATCGTTTATTGGCTAATATTAGAAATTATTTACATTTATTGTTGGTATCTGTAAATATTATGGATGTATTTAAAATATCCTTAAGAATTCAAATAATTTAAAGGAACAGTTCATCCCAAAATTTAAATTTTGAGCCAATTTGTAGATGTTTTTTTTTTTTTTATCAGAACAGATTTGCAGAAATTTAAAGGTGCAGTATGTAATATTGACAGCTGGCGGTTGAAATGGGTACTGCAGTCCAAATTCAAAATATTGTTTCTCCCGCCCCCGCCCCCTCCTCCTCAGACTCGACGCTCTAGTGAGTTGTCAGATTGAGGACACGCCATAGGAATGAGTGCATTTGACAATGGAAGGCGGTGAGTCTGACACTGTAAGTTGATGAGTTGATTTATCCTCGTTTTAATATGCCTCTGGTCTTAGAGGTTTTTAGATTGATGCTGAGGCGTTTTAGGTCGGGTAGAATCTGCAATCTCTGACCCAGTTCATTTGCTGGCTTCCATGGCTGCAATACACTGTTTTCCGCTCTCTGGCAACCCGGGGTGTCGAAATACTATTGGTTAAACTGGCAGAGGGCGGAATCACACAGACAAAAACAGGCATTCCGACAAGGAATGCACATATTCAAAGTAGAATAACTGGCTTTAGCGTTGTTTTTCGGAGAAACAAGTATGTGAACTTGGCATGTTTCCTAAATATCTGCGAATATATTATGGTGTTTTTATGTTTTGGTACAGTCAAAAAGTTACATACAGCACCTTTAAGATTGCATCACTTGCCCACCAGCAGATCCTCTGCAGTGAATGGGTGCCGTCAGAATGAGAGTCCAAACAGTTGATAAAAACATCATAATGCACCACAAGTTATCAATACGACTCCAGTTCATCAGTTACCATCTTGTGAAACAAAAAGCTGTGTGTATGTAAGAAACAAATCAATCAAGATGTTTTTTAACTTCAAAACGTTGCTTTCATAACTTAGCTTTCTCCAGTGAAAAAGTCGTCTCATCTGAATCAGGAGAGAAATATGCGCAGATCAAGCACCGTTTACAAGCAAAAACAGTTCTAAACAAATACAGGTGCATCTCAATAAATTAGAATGTCGTGGAAAAGTTCATTTATTTCAGTAATTCAACTCAAATTGTGAAACTCGTGTATTAAATAAATTCAATGCACACAGACT
>NW_015641116.1:472180-494959 GCF_001515625.1 Sinocyclocheilus rhinocerous
TTTTTTTTATTGGTCTTATGGAGTATTCTAATTTGTTGAGATAGTGAGTTGGTGGGTTTTTGTTAAATGTGAGCCAAAATCATCACAATTAAAAGAACCAAAGACTTAAACTACTTCAGTCTGTGTGCATTGAATTTATTTAATACACGAGTTTCACAATTTGAGTTGAATTACTGAAATAAATGAACTTTTCCACGACATTCTAATTTATTGAGATGCACCTGTATGTTGATGGATTTTGTGGATGTTATAATGTTGTGATGGCTACATTCAAATGTAGCATTTAAAAAACAGTGATATTATTTTGTGTGATAAATTAAACTAATTCTCTTATTTCTTTATTTTGACAACCGTATTGGCCATTTATTGGTTATTGACCATCAAAAACGTAAAATAATTATTGGTTTATTTGTATCAGCAAATTTTCAGTGCATCCTGACTATGATGTAAAAATGAATGTAAACTGATATAATTTTAAATGACAAAACACAGTTTACCCGTGTCTCCTCATTTTGATTAAAAATAAATAAAAATAAAAGATTTTCAAGACATCTCCTGCAGTACTAAGGATATTTTCAGCACCACATGCAGTCACTGATTTCCTATCATTGTGACCTGATTAATCTATGCAATATGTGTGTTTATGTGTGTACGGTGAGCCGGCAGTACAGGGGTTAACTCTGACAAGAACAGTAATGAGAGCGCAGCCAGACGTGTGAGGTAATTAGTCAGTCCGCTCTCCAATATTTACCCAGTTAATTATTTGTGAGTTTTACTCTTGTCTTCCCCTCAGAGTGCTGCTGCTGTTGTTTTTTCCACACCATTTGTCACAATCTAACTCTCCTGGGCTGGACTCTCTCTCTCACTTGTCCCACAGTTTCTCTCTCTCTCTCTCTCTCTCTCTCTCTCTGTTTCTGTTTCACCAGGGAGTGGCATTTGGATGAACTCTTGTCAGTTAAGGTGTTAGACCGCTGTCCCTGAATGTGTGAGGTCATAAGATTATTTATTCATCCCGCTGTTCTCTCACTACTACTAAAAGATGTGAAAAGGCCCGGCCTGTGGCCTATGAGCTCTGGGAAGAGAGGAGGGCAAACAGAAAAAAAAAAACAGAGAAAAAGTAAAAGAATAACTGTGTGTGACCTTGAGTCAGCAGGAGGAGATCTAGTCACACCTCTCATAGTTAATTTCCACTTTCAGGCTTGTGATGCAATCATTTAAAAGGGGAGAGTTAGGAATGTTGTTGTGGGACCATGATAATCGAGTATTCTAATTCAGTTCCTGAATTTGAGTGAATGTAGCAAATTGGCGTGTAAGGACATATAATTAAAATGTATTTAAATTCAAAGACATTCATATAAATGCAGTTATGTAAAATACTGTTCAAAAGTTTGGAGTCAGTATTTTTTAACTTATACTTTTATTCATCAAGGATGCAATAAATGTATCAAAAGTAAAAATAAAGATATTTATAATATTACAAAAGAATAAGTGCTGTTCGTTTGAACTATATTCATCAAAAAATACTGAAAAAAAAAAAGGTTACGGTTTTCACAAAAAATAAGCTGTTTTCAACATAAGAAATTTTACTCAAGACCTAAATCAGCATATTACAATGATTTCTGAAGAATCATGTGACACCAAAGACTGGTGTAACAGCTTCTGAAAATTAGGCTTTGCCATCACAGGAATAAATTACATTAATTCATATTATTAATATTAATATACATTAATTAAATTATATTAATAAATTATATTGAATAAGGAAAACAATTAAATTGTTATAATATTTCACAATATTATTTATTTTTATTGTAATTTGTAAACTCCTCTTTCTGTCATTCCAATTCAAATTCCAATACAACTTTCTATGACTTGTGGAATTAAATTAAAAGGAAGCCATTTATTAAATTCTGAATTTCACACAACCTTGTATGTTACAGCCTACATTACTTATTTGGGCCTTGTGAGAGGGACCTGCCTAAACAAATCAAAACAAGTCCCGGACCCTGTGAATTTAAGTGACCGTTCTCGTGCCGGAGCACAAATCATTACTTGCTGAAGGCAATGCATTTCCTTCTAGATAAAGTAAAAAAGCTAGCCAGCATATCCATTTTCTGTGTCCGTATCTAGGAGGTTTAGCAGTGACAAAGGTGAGCAATTCCCAAGAATCTCCAGTGCAAAGATATACGGCTGAGTGCCAACTAAGGCCAAAAACTTTTCAGTGGTCGCTTTTTCCGCCAAATACCTACTTTTGAACTTTGTGTGCTTCCCACCTCTTGTGTAAACCCTCATAACTAGCTGTGAGTCCTGAGGCGCAGTACAATGTTCAACAGTCGTTACTCATTCTAAAGGAATAATGTGGCCAATATGGACATCCACCACCAACAGTGTTTAATTAACAATCTCATACAAAAACACAAAGTAGTTTCTTTTCGGTGTGGGGGGTAGAGGCAGAGGTGTTTGGAGATGAGTGAGTGTGTGCGCGTGTGAGTTTGCGTCTTTGCGAACATGGGCAAACCAGTAATTATTTCATTATTCCATGACGGCAATAATATTATAGTTGTGCAAGTGTGTGTGTGAGTGTGTGAAATGCTCTTATCTTGGGAACAAATGAGCCTTTCTCCCTGGGGAGAGGGCTGCACAGCAGGCCTGGGGTTGGCCTGCATTACTCTTCCTTTGCATAGCTGCCTTTTTAATATTCTTCCTCACGCCGCGCATCACAATTATTTTGAAAATAAATTTAGCAGATAAAAATTGTGCCTCTTGGGTCAGGTAAATTACTTCCTTGTTTTTATTGAGAAGACAAGGTGTTTATTAGCAGCCTTGTTGGCTTCTTGTGGGGAGGTTTTCTGAGTTTGAGTAATTGTCCAATTAAATGTAATTTGGGGATGAACGCTAACCCAGTCGAATGTACGGCGCAAGTGAGACTGCTGCCGGGACGCGCATTAATGAATCCCACTGAGACCTCAAAAAAGCAGCACAGGAGATCATGTATGTCTACCATGGTTTTGTTTCCCAAAATTTAGGCCTTATAACAGGGATTCATATAGAAAAAGCAGGCCTTTCCCTCCCATTCTGTTTTTACTCTGCACCCTCCTTCTTATCTCATCCCTTTCTCCACATCTCTGCTCTCCAACACAAAAATAATTCATCATTCATGTAATTTCAGCGTGCTGAGAAATTGCCTCTTATTCAAACAGAAAGGTTACCTTAATTGTTATGTAGCTCCGCTATTTATGCCCGTGCATAAAAATGCATGGGTGCTGCTTTGGAGAAAGGTCAGCCATTACAACGAAAGTAACTGTTTTCACCCCATCCTTCTTTATACTCTTGATGCACATGGTCTTTTTTGTGTATATTGTGCTCTCTAAACTGTGAGATTGGATGAGGTGACAGGGTGGGACCCTCAACAAATCCTTATTCCCTTTCAATGAGGTCTCAAACTGTTTGCCAAGGTTTCCCAAGCCACCGAAAAAAAAATTATATTATCAAATTCAAGAACAATTTAAGCAATATTATCAACATTAATTGTATTGCTATAAAAGCAGAGATGTACATAAAAACACCTGAGCTACAAAAGATCAAACTCTAAACTATAAAATGTTTCTCTGGCAATATTATTTTAGCCTGAGTTCTGCTCCTGGTGGGGGTAAGTGAGGTCCCACAATGTGCCAGGATCAGCCTGTTCAACACTCTCATGGCAAATTCATATGATTTCATATGCACAGTATGTTTTTGAATAATCTGTTTACGCCCAACTGAGGGTTAGGTTTAGGGGTGGACCTTGAGGTTTCCTTTTTCTGGTCTGAATTCATGAGAATTTACCACCAATTATGGCAAGCCCAACTTTTGATTATTAGCCTAAAGTTTGGTGTAATTTTATCAAAGTTATTTTATTCATGCAAGCACAGTTACTATCTACTTTTTCATATGGAAAGACTAAAAACTAAAAAACATTTACCAAGCATAACATTTTAATAAATCAATTTCATCATAATTTTGTCAAGGTGATAAAGGTGGCATGGTAAATGTTACTACTTCTGCTAAAATCAGGCTCTAATATAGTTTTTTTTTTTTTTAGCTTGGGCCTGCTAATGTGCATTTGCTAATAAGCTAATTGTTTCTTTCAGTTATAAGGTGGGGTTTCCTTTCTTACAGTGGCCATAATCTGTGAGTGGCCTTTCTTCTTTGTTAAGCAGGGTTTTGTTACAGCTACACTGCTCACAAATGCACGAAGACAAAGAAGAAGTTTTATAAAGTCTTTAATCCAACACTCAGGTAATCCAACACAGGGTACTCCAGCACACAGGGTAGCATGAATGCAGATGTTGACAAGACCTGAACACACAGAAACTTAAATACACAGACCAAACAAGGATAATTAACTACACACACCTGAACAGAATGACACAATTAACTCAATGAAGGTGAATGATGCATGAGGAAAACAAAATCCAAATTGAATGACATGTGACAGATCGCCTCCCTCCCGGAAGGTGCAACCTTGCACCATAGAGAGAGAAGGATGAGGCGGCGAGGAGGATAAGGAGATGACAAAGGGATGATGAAGGGATGGCAAAGGGCAGGCTTGCCGGCAGAGAGATGCAGGAGGAGGTTCGGGAGGAGGACGGACAATTGCAGGTGGAGGAGATGACCAGGGAGGAGCCTTGAGCAGGAGAGGGTGTGTGGAGACCCAGGACACAGCCAGGACTGCGCTCCATGATGGCGTCGCTGGAGGGAGGAGCCAAGGTGTGATGGGAACACACCCCCCCATGGGGATGACCAGAGGTGACAACGATGGAGGTGGAGCCCACAGCGCAGACAGAGACCCAAGGAGGTGGAGAGATGCCGAGGATCCAGGTAGCCACGACGGAGCCATAGCGACGATCGCCCAAGATGTAGGTAGGGATCCAGAGGCCAGAGGGCGAGCTGGAGCGACCGAGGAAGGAAGCGGAGCAGGCCGTAGCCGAAGGCTGGAGAGCAGCGGATGGTCCACAAGTCCGCAGCGGAGGCGTGGTGAATTCCGACCCAGGTGGAGCCGACTGACCGAGGGAGGTGACTAGAGGTGAATAGAGGAACTGCCAGCAGGAGTGTCTGAGGACTGAGGAAACTGATGAAATGCACAAAATCCAAGCAAAAATAAAAAGTCTCTTAGGGCATTTTGGAGAGGAGGTGGGAGAGGGAGGCTGGGCAGGACAAGTGAATCAGACAGATGAATAGAATCAGGCAGACTTAGGGGAAGCAAAGTCTCTAACTGAAAAACAGTGTCCAAGTCCAGTAAACACTCACTCTCAATGACAGGAGGGTGGGCAGGGCCCACATCCATACCCTCGTATTCTACGAGAATTCCCTCTGGCACGTGTGGTGTTGCCAGCTCACACACTTGGTCAAACGTGTCAATTGGTTCAGGCTCCAGGGCGATGAACGGCTCCGTCGCTACTCCTCGCGATGGCTTTTCAGTCGCGGTGGGCTCTGGCTCCCCGTCTGCGGTGGGCTCAGGCAGAAGCTCCGTGCAGCGGGGTGGTGACTGGCTGGGCGCTGGGTTGGGAGTGGGGCTGGCGTCTTCATCTGCGAGGCCGACAGTGAAAGTAGATCCGCAGGAGCTTAGCACCCACTCCACATAAGCGGCGAAGCTCCCTCGAGGACCCTCCTGGGACAACTGTACTCATGTGGAGGTGTTCAGTCTGGCGTGCAGGAACAAGCATAGGCAGTCATCCGGGAAGGTGGTCTGATGGGCAAGACTGAGGAATTCCTCAACATGCTCCTCGAGGGAGCGGTTCCCCTGCTCAAGGCATCTTGACTAGGATCTAAAATGTAAATACTAGGGCTGAAACAATAAGTCTCATATGACCTAATGTAAGAGCCTGCAATAACACGGTTTGACCAGTGTGGCGCAGTAGAGCAAGACTGTAATTCAGCTCTCCTGGATGAAATCCAATAGAAGACACGACGCTTCAGAGAGCAAACGCAGCCGAACCAGAAGCTGCTGAGCAGCGTTTAGATGAATTTGTAAATATACACCAACAAAAAATTTGATTCTTCAGCAGTTCTTTGGGGTGGTTGAGATGCTATATCCACCTTTTTTTTCAACGTGGAAGTAAGCCGTTTTCTATGAATGTGCGATACTTAGCTCGCACTATAGGGAATTAGCTGCTGTAGGGAAATAATGAGAAGAATAACAAAGTGCAGTAAATGGTAAAACTGTTTGCACTACAAACCAGTGTTTTAATAATTAAAGGGGTCATATGATGCTGCTAAAAAGAACATTATTTTGTGTATTTGGTGTAATGAAATGTGTTTATGCGGTTTAAAGTTAAAAAAACACATTATTTTCCACATACTGTACATTATTGTTTCTCCTCTATGCCCCGCCTTTTTGAAACGCGTCGATTTTTACAAACAACTTTACAGATCTTCTTTATGAACCAAAAGCTTGTAACACTCCAAAGAGAAAGGAAAAAATGAAATCGCATCATATGACCCCTTTAAGATAATACATTAAAATAATATGGTAAGACACACCAGTTTGCAATATAAAGCATCAAAACGAGCTGTTTTGTACAGCTCAAAATAGCTGGAAGCGAATGACACCGGAAGTCAGACCCATACAATTTACAAATGGCTGCGCTCGCTCTTATGGGAAAAATAAGGTGGATAGCACTGCTACCGCATAAAGAACCTGTTAAGCCCAGTATGGTTCTTCAGTGGTTCTTTGGGGTGGTTAAGGTGCTATATAGCACCACTGCCATACAAAGAACCCATTAAGCCCCTGTATAGTTCTTTAAAGGTTCTCTAACTCTCTCTTAGTCTCGTAGTTTAGTTGAGGAAATGATTAAAAAAAAGACATTAAAATGCAGTGTATTTACTGAAGATAACGTGGTTCTCAACCTTTTTGCCCCCAAAGGCACCTATAAGCAAATATACCAAGCCCCCCACACAAGGGTTTTTGACCTCATAAAAGCATAAAAGTGATTCAAAACATCTTTTGCCATTGTAGTGAATTCCCATTCATAGCAAACATATGAGAGTGGAGTACTGTAACATATCTAAAATCCAAGGAGGAAAATGGGGTTCCCTTATGGTTCTACATAGCACCATTTGACGAAGGCGCTGTATAGCACCTTTAAAGATAGGTGCCATATAGCACTTAAAGTGGTTACCCTATGATTACAAGCCAATGAACCACTTTTAGTGTTATTTAGCACCATTTTTGTTTAGAATGTATGCTGCATGCTTTTCTCTCAATAATGAAATAAACAAAAAATATGTCAGTGGTGAGAAAGCAGCAGTTAAGAAAGCATCTGATTATAGCATTGTGGATGTTTGCATGAGCTCTGCAGTTTAGTACTCCAGTAAAGTCCAATCACGTTTATTTTTTATAGCACTTTATACTATAGATTGTCTTAAATCAAGCAGCTTTAATAATAATAATAATAATAATTCATTACATTTATATAGCGCTTTTCTGAGCACACAAAGCACTTTACATTTTGAGGGGGGATCTCCTCATCCACCTGGATGATGCGACGGCAGCCATAGTGCGCCAGAACGCCCACCACACACCAGCTTATTGGTGGAGAGGAGACAGAGTGATGAAGCCAATCATTATATGGGGATGATTAGGAGGCCATGATGGTCAGAGGGCAATGGGAAAGTTTGGCAAGGATGCCGAGGTCACACCTCTACTCTTTTCGAAAGACATCCTGGGATTTTTAATGACCAGTATTAAACAAAAAAAAAAAAGTGTCGCTTTCAGTTAGAATTGCAGCTTGATTTTCTGTTATAAAGCAGCTCTCCAGTGTGGAGCTAGCTAATGATAGAATCTTTTTCTTAGGGCAAAAAACCCAAAACATTTTATTGCATTAAAGTGATAGTTTGGTTTACAGAGATTAAAGCTTGATCTAGCTCAGGACTGTTTGATCTGCTCAGGATTGTCAATAAAATATTTTATCCAAACATAAAACATCTTATCACTTACCTTTATTTTGTTCCATATCCATATGACTTACAAAAGGAGATGTTAGGCTGTGTCACTCAGCTACTTTTTCGTTAAGCTAATTAAATGGTGAATGAGAATGTATCTTGTCTGTCCTCACATTTTGTGTGCCAAATGTACTGCATTTATTTGTATTGTAAAAAAATAATAGTATAATAATTGTAATTACATAATATTAATATTATTTTCAAAAGCGTGATTACCTTATTTTATATATTTGCTGTATAACTCAATAATATATATAACGCAATATTTTAACTAATTGCAAAAGCTGAATCAAAATAAAGGTTTGTTGCAGCCCTAGTAAATATTAAAATGCAAAACTGCAAAAAAACTAATATACCCAAGTCATTTAAAAGTTGTGACATTCAGTCAGTCTTAACACTAGTGTTTTTGTCATTTTGTCCACCCCCAATATACAACTACAGGGGACATGCATTTTTTCGAGAGAGAATATGATGGCTTAAAGGTCTGTAGATGAAGAATGTGCTCTAAATCCTCAAGTGTTTACAGAGCATCTCTTTCTAGACGTAACGCCAGATATTAGTAGTTATAGTGTGTCTGCGTAAAAAAGAACAAGTACTTGAGAGCAAGAGACCAAAGAACAGTAAGTATTGTATAATTTTCTAAAGATAACTATGATCAATTTTCTCAACTTTTCTGAAAGTTATGTTTATGGAGGAGGTGTGCATCTAAGAGATGCATGAATATGTTCAAACACTTATAACCAGGACAAACACTTATACCCCCATAACACAAACACCAAAAACCTGCACAATGATGCAATCCCACAATCCCACTTGACTTAATTTTACACACACTGAGTTCACAAGAGGGTTGAATCCATACCCACAAACTCCTGCACACACTTTCTTATATTTTTCTTCTCACATTAGAGGCTGGCCCTGTCACCACCACCACCACTACCGCCCACAGCTCATATTCACACTAAACCTTGTCCCTCTTCAAAGCTTAAGTCTATGTGTTCACCCAAAAAAGCCATTCCAGGGGATTGATGAATCAGTAACCAACATGTAAGCGCAACCATCACGGGACGTGGGACTGATAGGGAATGACATTTGAATGGAAAGTCGTCGAAACAAAATCAGGTTTACTTGATCCAGCTAAACAGCATTTCTCCTGGAAGGCACTTTGGCTGAGAATCCATATGACATGTTGATTGGATAAACAGCTTCAAATTCCTAATGAATATGGATGGGAGTGTTTATGCCTTTTGTAAAATAATCAACTGCGTTCAGCAGTTTAACATTTTGGGGGGGGGGGTTACATAAATGCAACCTGGAATGGTGCTGGGATGGGGCGTTTTCTTTCTCTCTCTTTGCGGAGGATACGATAATGTGTTTATTTCAGATGTATTGGTCCTGGACCTTCATTTAGAGTTCATACTGTCTTAAAATGGATTATCTGCAGCACCTAGGTGTGATTTAAATATGAATAGGTGAGAATTTATTTTGTGGTGCGCAATTCCCCATACGAATCATCCCCCCACCACCCAGCTCCATAATCCAATTCCAGCAGAACTCAAGTAGAAAAAAAAATGAAGTGAAATCTCATATCTTTCCTTTCATGTTAGCTTGTCTTCTGAATTCAATATTTGATTGTTTACTTACTGGTCTTGGATGAATGAATATGTTAAGGGAGCACCTATGTGAATTTCATTAATATCTAAATATTAGGGAAAAGAAATTCATCTCGTGGACTTAATTTATTTGAAATACCTGAACTATCTCTTGTATTGTTTACGACACCTGAAACACTGAATTCTTCTGTGATTGAATATGTGTTGTATGAAATAAGATTGCATTGTTGTGTTGCCGGCTAATAAGTCCCGACAGCACACTACCTTGCATAGACTGATAGAATGCAGCATGAGCAAGTAATGTTTCTGCCAATGAGGCTCTGTGCTGTAATATAACATTGGCTAATCTTGACAATCAGAATAAGAAGAAGTGTTATGAAAAGACTGACTTTGACTTTTCATTGAATGTACAGTGTGCTTCCTATATAGGAGGTCGATTTATGGCAATGAATGACAAGATCTTAAAGTCAGCCACACTTCAGTAGGTCAACTGTCCCCCCTTGGGGCACTATCCTCATCCTCCGTCTTCCATGGCCAAATTAACAAAGCCACTGTCACTCTCCTTTGCCAAATAAAAATAATTGGGTTTCTTAAGGAACACATAGAAATGCTTAAGACTGCCGTCAATGTTTCACAGCGTTCCATCAGCCCGCTTGATCCCATTATATTTGATAACCATTCACACTGATTGATCCACCAGCAGACGTGGTATTGATAAATAATTAAAAAACTTTCCATTTAATTTGGCCGTGAATGAAAGGAGAGCGAGATGGGACAGAAGGGAAAAGCAATTAGGCCCCTGTTTGGTGTAACGAGGCCCACAGTCGTGCTGCAGGAGAGCTCGTGGACCCTATACCGCCTGGCTTTTCAACGGCCCCCCCAACACATGCTCTCCCGGCGGACATCACCAGCTGAATTAGTCTACCATATTCACAAGAATCACTGCAATCCGGTTTGAAAGAAAATCAATAAGATATGTCCATTTATGCTTCCAAGTGAAGGTACAAGGCAAGAGGAGGCCTAGCATGCTGAACAAACACAAGATTTAATAGGACAAATTTCCCCTCCTACTTTGTTGTCTTTACAACAAATTGAAAGATTTGCTGTAGCTTTCCATCCAAACAATTCCTCTTTTCCCTAATACTAGATTGTTTATTATTTCGGCTTGTTTCACACCATGTTTCTTTTGTTAACATACAGAATAATTGATAAATGTGTTTATTGTGGTATTTGCAGTGGAAAGTTATAAGCAATCAAAATGAAATGTTTTTCAATGTTTTTTTTTTTTAATTCCGGTAAGAGTCAAACTTAAAGCTTAACTAGAAAAAAAAAAAAAAAATCTAAACTAGGATCTAAACCAAGATCTGTTAAATATATAAATTTATAAGTTAAATATATAAAATCTTTAAAATAAATAAATGTAAAAGTGGCAACACTTTACAATAAAGATCAATTTGTTAACTTTAGTTAATGCATTAAGTATCATGAACTAACAATAAACAGCTTTTTTTTTTTACTGTCAATTTTTACAGCATTTATTAATCTAGGTTCATGTTAATTCATAAATACACTGATTTATAATGATTTATTATTAGTTCATGTTCATGCATAGTAGGAATATGCTGAAATATGTTAATTTGTTCACAATGTACAAATTATAATAGCAATTTATACATCTCAAAACAGTACAAATTTATTAGTATATGTAAAATTAAGCTTAACTAAGATTTTTAAAAAGATGCTAGATCATGAAACCTAATGCATCAACCAATGTTAAAACAATGAATGTTATTGTATAGCGTTTAGAGTTGCAAATGGGTGATAAACTTCTAGAAACGTTCCAAGGGTTTGTGTAAATTGTCTAAAAAATTTCAGAAATTTTCCGCCTTTTTGCAACCCTAATAGTTATTTAAATTCCTTGTCTTTTTTTTGTTTTTTTTTGTTGCATGTAGTCATTTAGCAGATCCTAGTTAAGATTTGGTTTTGACTTTTTTTTTGTGCATCCCAGCAATAAGCACACAAAAAAGTTTATTTTGGATAAAAGCCTTTTGTACACTATATCACCATGTGTTTGGTATGTATATATATCACCATGTGCTCGCAGGGAGATGCATGTTGCTGCAAACAACTTTCAAAAGATATTTTGTCCACCACCCACCCTAGTTGTTAAAATGCACTTTTTCCTCTGCATTGACAATGATACTTTCCTGGTGTAAAGTTACCTGCTTGACATGCTATCACCGCCTGTGTGTCGAGTGTCAGCACATTGGCTGGTATAATGTGTCATTGAGCCCTCTACTGAAGGTGGCTGAGGTGTTGAGATGGAGGTTAATCAGCTCATGTGTCATGTAGCATGGAGACAACGTGTGGCGCAGAGATACCAACAAGACCTTAGTGAATCCCCCAGCTGCTTAGTTAACACCACACATTCAGGTCATGGCCCGCCAGTGAGGGACACGCAGCCCCAGATGTGTGATATGAGCAGGGGATGCAGGTGGTAAGATGCACCCCACACACTAGCTAATAATGTGCCGTGGCACTTTTTGGACTCGCACCTTCCGTCGAAAGTCGCGGGGTGACAAGGCGAGCGACGCTCGTACTTGAGCGCATCAGGAAAAGACAACATCAGACCCGGTGAAATGGAGAGAATCGCGAATAATTTGCGAATTAATCCGTGCACTGGAAAAGAATACAGTGCAACATCACATTTCTTAATGTTGATATCTGTCTAATTGATGACTTGGTGTCACATCAATCCATTATGCATAATTTATTTTGGATCAAGTCCCACATTATCATAATCACCCACTGGATATGCTGCTCACTGTGTCACTTCAGCAAGACTCTGGTAGGGGTGAAGAGCGAAAGCATTCGAGAGAGAAAGAGAGAGAGAGAGAGAGAGACGTACCCAGCGGCTGGCTCAAACATTTCCCTTAGCAGACTACTCTGTGATGTACGGGATGTTAAGATGTCAGCCCCTCATTCACTTAAAGCTGATAACTGCAGTTAGAAGTGTGACTGTGCTCAATGTATGTGTGTGTGTGTGCAGACTGGACCGGAACGGGTTACCCGTCTGCCTGCCTGCTCAAATGCTGCCGTTTGCAGTCACTAAGCAGCTTTAGTGTCTCCTACCACAGTCCTGATTTAAAATTCATAAATGCTAATCCTTCATAATTTACAGTTTAAAAAGCAGCCCTGCACGTGGGCCCTGTGGCCATGGCTCAGTCAGAGTAATTATCCCAAGGAGCTGGGAACGGACTACTCACCGAGACTTTTAACAGTCAAGGAAATCCCTTCCACTGGCACCCAACCCAATTACTCCAAATAAGTAAACAGATTAGCAAGTCATTTTCCCATGCAATCTGGACAAAGAGGCCAAATCGCAGCCTCGCACGGAGTCAGGTGGGTAAACAGTCTTAAAGTTGGGCCTGTGTGCTCTTTATGAGGTGTGCGATCTGCCAAGTAATTTTATTAGCCACTTCATTTCATTTGTAAAGAGGATGTGAAGGATGATTGTCTTGCACGGAACAAACATGCTCTCTTGATGGAGTCGGAAGGTTATTAGTTGCTTACGTTCTGCTGTAGGTGAGGTCCTCACAGCATGTGGCCTCGCAGTGGCTTTTTAAAGCTTCAGCTGATCTGTGTTTGTGTTGTAGAGAGTGGATTATTCTATCTACTGTGAATGTTGCTAATGGTGGTTGACAACATCCATTTGGAACTGACCTGGTTTTTCAATTTCCTTTAATGGCTCCACTAGTTTCACAGGGGGCTTTGGTTTTGATGGGGTTACATTTAAAATAAATAAATAAATAAAATACAAAAATGAATGCAAAGGCCAGCATATATGGATTCAAAATGAAATATGTACTAGAGGTCAGTTACAAATATTCAGACTGTGTATCAACACTGAAGCTGTTTCTTTCCTCATATTAATTGCAAATCACTCAACATGTCAACATCAAAGAAGACTGTGCTATTCATTGACCAAATACATATATCTCTAAAGTGCCACCTTCTGGTGTAATTCTTGTCTGGAAGAGGCTGGAATGTCTGGCTTGATCTTGACTACATCTTGACAGCTTTAAAGGGAATATATTTGAATAGATAGAATCTTCCATTAAATTAGTGGAGACATAAAGTAAGATAGTTTCCATAGATAGGTCAGTCAATTAATGTTTCTGTTCTCAATGCAATACTAGCCCTCAAAAACAGCCTGCTCTTATTTTCATCTCAGTGTCAATCTATGCAATAGACGCAATAGTCAATGGTAATGTGGAATTCTGAAAACAAATCATCTTGTATCTACCCAAAATCATCTATCTCTTTTAGCACACATCTAATCTAAAATGTGCTTCATCTGGTTACATTTAAATTACATTGAAAAGTTTCATTCACATCAAAAATATTACTTAATATCACTGAATCAACCTGACTACATTATGTTAAGCCAACAAAGGGTTAGTTTTAAGGGTTATATCAGGTAAAAAAAACAAAAAAAACTTATATATATATATATATGTGTGTGTGTGTGTGTTTGTGTGTGTGTGTGTGTGTGTGTGTGTATGTATTAGACTCTGATTTAGTCTAAGTTAGTCTAACTGATGCTGCATTTCATATATGCAAGCAAAACAGCATCAGAGCTGCTTTTGAAGCTAGGGGCTGAGCTGGCATATTTCATGGCTTTAATGCAGCATTGGGCCTTATACAGAATTTGGAGCCAACACAGAGCCTGCTCAGAGCACCTTTAACTCGCCTGTATAAAGACAATGGTAGATCAGCTACATCAGCTGGTAGAATAGCAGAATACAACTGAATGCCAAAACAAAGTAAATTGTCAATAAGACAACATAAATGCAATACAAACCACACAATATCATTACGTCCCCAGAGGCAAATCACAACAACTTATAAACTCACAAGACATTGATGTATACTTTTGTACAGGTAAGAGTACCGTATCTGACAGCCATCAAGCATGTTCTGAGTCTGCTGCTGCTTGTTTACTCTAGTCATTGAATAATCATCTGTCTTTCAAACTCTCCTTCCCACAAGTCTCAGTCATCACACATGACTGTAATGGATTCCGAAAAGGCACCATGACTGAAATCAGTTCACTCCAAGATGATGAATCCATCAGTTCCACATTCATAAACACAATCTTTTGTTTCCTACGCATTTATTGAGAGAGATGACAGAATCTGTATGCAGGCAGGCATAGGGAATATGAGACTGAATGTTTTGAACCGCAATAATGAGCAAATAGTAAAGGTTGAAATTTTAAGATGATAGGACAACTGTCCAACTTCTATCTATCTGTCTATCTGTCTGTCTGTCTGTCTATCTATCTATTTATCTTGTATAGATACAGTATATTGATCTGTATTATTTTTGTTGGTATATGCTTCACAATAACATTAGTTAATGCATTAGGTACAATATAAAAATATTGATTAAAACAACATAAAATGATTGGAAAATACAGTATATAAAATGTTTTAAATTATTTAATTTTTTTATTAAATTAATTTTATATTTGGTAATCTAGGTTAGATGGTTAATGTTATAAACTTTGTATTGGTCAATCTCAATTAATGTTCATTCAAAATGTATTAACTAATGTTAATTTATAACTTTAAATGTTAAAAATCTATTATTATATGTGGAAATTAACACTAACCATGCTGTAAAAAATATTGTTCATTGTCAGTTTATTAAACCTAATGCATTAACTAATGTTAACAAATTAAGCCTTATTGTAAAGCGTTACCATTTCACTATCTAAATTAACTAAATAACTGAACTAAATAACCAAAATAATTTTAGTAAGATATTTCTGAATCTGTCATTTATCCCTGTGATTACATGCTGAAAGTGATTCCCTATTTTAAAAAAAAATAACAGATGTAATTCCTTCTTATACCACCAGATCTCTCAAAGCTCTCCAGCTGAGGATCAACACCTCCATCACCACCACGGCCCAGTGTGGACGCAGAATGTGATGCAATTATGAGAAATGAAAATCGAAATTAAATCAATAACTTACAACTCTACCATCCCGTCAGCATGATATTTCATTTTAAATAATTTCTATAAGTCACTTTGTCAAGAAATCTCCAAGCCTGGCAATTGCCAAATTCATATTTAATCCTACCACTCAGCAGTGTTTAAAGCCTGAGAGGCTGGGGGAGATTTATGATGTAGATGTGGGTATTATATTGTGAGTGGGTTGCCAGAGAAAACAGCGAGAAAAATCCTGGTGTTTGAAAAGTTTCCAGCAAGGATCAGGTTACTGCCTGTTCATCACACCAGCCAGCAAGAAGTCGGTCTTGAATCCAATGCACATAAGCAAAGCAGAAGAATTATATGGTCTCGGAGCTTTCTGCACGCTCAAAAATGTCATAGTGTGCTGTTAACACTTACGCGTAAAAACATAAGGCTTACGCAGTGGAATCGGATCTAAGCGGTCATAGTTTTCCTCAGTGATGATGACTGCATTTGTTGTTTGAGTGCAAAACAAAGGGTGAGATGCACAGAATCTATGCAGACTCCATTATAACAGAGACATTATGGTGATATTTGGTTGGCTGGCAATGGTGAGAAGCACAGAGGGATGCTGGGTAATGAAGACAGAGCGGAGACAGCTGTGTTCCACCATCTCTCATTTATTGAGTCTTCCTCCTTAATGGACCCCTCAGTATTAAAAAAGGGAAATTGAGAAGCATTTCAATAAAAGTGATTGGTTCTTGTTGTGTATTTGTGTGGGCCTGTATATGGGGTCTAGCTCACACAAACACACACACTCTTTTTTAGCCCCTCAGATGAATGCAGTGTAATTACCGTGGCTGCGAGATCCACTCTGTTTCTCCCCCTCCTCTGGTATGATTATTCTTTTCTGTCAGTGTTATCTGGGAGGCTAGCGTGTGCTGCAGCACAAGGTCTGGCTGACAACTGAGGTGCTAATGAGGCAAACAGAGGCCCATATGCCTACAGTGAGTGCATAGAAATCTGGGCCACGGCATAGCTTAAAATGAGAGGAATTCTGGTTAATGTAGTATCAGGCTGTTTGTGGAAAAGAGACCAGTGGGCATGATTTATAGTGCACAGTTTTATGGAGTCGGATTCAGGTCGGTTTAGTGTGGTCAAGAGCTTGGTAAGTGCATTATATAGTGTGGATGGCTTTTACGCTGTTACCTTATTACTAGATATACCTCCTCTCTGTACTAAAGTGCAGCCTCTTTGATGATAAGAGGGGGAGAGAAAGCACTGATAACAGGCAACAGCGGCCTGTGTGAGTCCAGCCTGCTGGAGCCAGTGGAGGTTTAATTGCTTGGTGGAACCCTGTTGAAGAAGGCACACTTTCCTGTCAGAGTGGAGAGACATTATGAAATGCTCCCACAACGCCTCCAGTTGATTCAATTAATTTATTTCACTTTTTAAGTGATGGAAATACTGCCTCTTTTCCAATAAAGCACCCTGTCACCACTTGCCCTGTCAGAGTTTAGCAGAATTAATAGCGGATGATTTTCACTCCCCATCTCCAGCCCTGTGTGCACATGCGGCCGCTTCGAGCAGCAAGAAATCATTGCTCTCCGGGGGTGCGGCTCTCCAGAGGTGTGATCAGGGGTCAAGTATTTGTGTTTAGCAGTTATGACTTCACTGGGTTCTTGACTGTGGTTGGTAGCCACTGTAGTAAATAGGGATGCACCGATACCGATACTGGTATCGGTATCGGGCCAAAGTAAGTAAAACAATGCATAAGTTACTTAATGGTAGGGAGGGACTTACAAGTTACTTAATGGTAGGTAGGGAGGGGGGAGGGAGAGGGAGAGAGAGAGAGCGTGCACTTCTGTTGTGTGATCTTTATTGATGTTCGCTCACTTAGCACGCATCATTTGGATTTGTCCCTCTCATTCTGCACCAGTACAAATGCGCGTTTTGCTTGCTTCATGAGTGTTTGTGCATTATATGAGTGACTTTGGAAAATAAATCGCTGCACGTTTCAG
The DNA here is from genome assembly GCF_001515625.1 of Sinocyclocheilus rhinocerous. Lineage (NCBI taxonomy): Eukaryota > Metazoa > Chordata > Actinopteri > Cypriniformes > Cyprinidae > Sinocyclocheilus > Sinocyclocheilus rhinocerous. The sequence continues at coordinate 489,780 of NW_015641116.1, forward strand.
ATGAAAAAACTGGTTGATTGTAATCTATTACATATTGTAATCCATTACATACCACACATTATCAAGCTGAATTTGTTCTGACACAGTTTAACTCTGAGTTCTTGTCATATTTTTTTTACTATTTTCTAAACTATAGCGAATAAACTGTGATAATGTGAGAAATGTTGAAGGTGTCTGAATAAATTTTGGTTTGACTGTATCTATTTGATAAATGAAGTTAACCAACTAACATTATACATACTCTTTTGGTTTCTGTACCCAATATTTTAAAAATGTACAAATGCAATGAAAATATTGGTATCGGTACTCGGTATCGGCAAGTACCAAAAATAAAAGTATCGGTATCGGGCGAGTACTGGAAAAAGTGGTATCGGTACATCCCTAGTAGTAAAGTATGTTTTCATTATGCTAAACAATAACCAATAATACTTATTAAAACACATTAGTATACCATACCCTCATTTATTACTAAAACTCTTATATTACACATTGTTTAATTACACAATATATAATGTGTAATTAATATATATAATAATATTTATAAGCTGCTGAATGCTTGATTCTGATTGGCTGCCAAAAGTTCTAAGGTGTGCAATCAGTTTTCAGGAACCGCAAAGCATGCCTAAAATAGTTACAGGCAGGTCTTGACCGCATTACAGTTCCATATCACTTCACCAAATTATCTGTTATTTCAAAGGTCCTAACAGCCTACAACAGCAAACTGCAAAAGACACTGACCAAGCCAATGACTATAACAAACAATAGGATAAAAATGTCAAACTATTTACACATTTTTCCAATTAAATTCTGTTTTATTATCAATGGAAAGCAGGTTTTCTTCTTCCACACTCTCTCGTACAAATGCCCACATATGCAGTACAGGCACACAGTCGCATACACGGAAACTTATACGTGCACAGACACTTCTTGTCAGCGCTGCCCCGCAACTCTATCAATAAAATATTTTCCCAGCTGAAAAGCTACATGACATTTCTCAGTAGCAAGGTCGTAATCTAGCTGTTCTTGAAGCTGTAAAACGTATTGCTATTAGTAGAGATGCTGCGGCTAAACACTGTTGAGAGACGCAAAGATTCAGGTAATTCACACAGCTACAATTATTTTCACTCTCTAATAACTGAGTGTATATATGAGTGACGTAAAGGTTAGAAGGTTAATGCTCTATCACTGAAGTACGCATAATAGTACAGTTCCAGGTTCATTTTGAATCAAACATAACCAAAAAATTAATCTTGAGAAAAATTAGTTAATTGTGATTTTGAATGACTCTGAATGATTCACTGAATTAATGAATCTGATTCAAACCGTTAACTCATGAGTGAGTGCAAGACTGTAGGTGGGACACACATACTTATACACGATTCTATGCCATGGTGATATTAATAGTGTGAGTAGTGAGAAGCGTGTCCACACTGAAAAATCCGAAAGAAAAAAACCCACTTCAAATACCCAGATGATCCACTTAATTAACCGAAAAAACTGTTGCAGATTTCTTTACGTAGCGGAAGAGGAGGGTCTATCAGACTTAGATGCTGGATGACAAAATAACATTTAAAAAATTCATACAGACTGTAAGTACATAGTCGGACACAATTTGTGTTGTGAATCTTTTTGACAGATTCATATTGTCACAAATCAGACATCACAGTGTGTTTGCTACTGTGAACACTGGCACTGGCACTTAAAGATATGATGAGAGTATATCTGACAAACTATTTACAACATTTATGTGTCTATTTAAGCACACTCAATTTTCTATATTACTGTTAGAAAAATTATTGTTTTATTGTTTTAGAGTGAAATCGAATATAGTGCATATACTGATAGCATGTCTGGCGAAAAGACAGGTCAGGCAAAAATTTGTGACTATCATGTCACTCAAACACCTAAAGTACAATGTAGGGATTTGTGCCTTTATGTGAGACCCTGATCACTTGGGTTGTGGTGGGGGGCTGAAAACCTTTTATTCTTTTAACTAATCATTCGTGGTTTCCCAATGCAGCAGGTCTGTGCCAAAGGCAGAACCCAGTAAACTAGCAGGCAGTGTAGATTTATAAATGATTAATTAAGGAATGTCTCAGGGGAGCTGCAGAAGCTATATGCAAAAATATTAATTAGTTGAAATGAGAATTAAACTAACAGGAAAACACTCTGCCAAGGCTGAAGAGCACAAGGGTGGGGGCACGACTCTTCAAAATCTAAGATGTCAGTGGAGAGCAAAGAGGGATGGAGTGAGTTTCTATTAGCGATACTAAGAAAATGGGTGGGGAAAGAGTGGTGAAAAGATAAAGTAAGTTGGGAGAGGAGACAAGAGTTAGAAGGAAACGTGGAGAATTGAGGACAGGGGCTAGGAAGATAAGGAGGAGCAGGACAGATCGTGGGAGGTTCAGAGTGAGAAAAGAGAAATCTAGAGAAATGGAGGGTGGGGGTCTGAAGAGAATAAGCAACACAAAAGGTGGTTTGAAAGACTTTTCCCACTTGACGCATAATATTCCTTTTCTGTCTGCACAGCCAACGCCTCTGAGCCTCCATACTTTCATCCGCCTGCTCTTTACACGAATGTCAAGATGCTGAGTGGAATTCTTTATAGATTAAATGAGATGAGAGCAGAGCCAACTTAATCCAGCCAATTACCACTTAGCGTAGCCCACTGATTCTACATTAAAACTACATACTTCATCAGTGGAATAATTATATCGCAACCACACCTGTCATTTGCTTATAACATATGTAATTAGATTTAGCTGGAGTATTAAAGGCACACTACATAATTTTGGGAACATAAAATGGCAGGTTACTTTCTGAGGAAGAAGGATGACATTTGTGCTTATCTGTTTAACTACACCAACTTCACAAATAGTAAGCTGTGTATTTAAAAAATCAAGTAAGGTAAGTAGCATATCTGGCACCACAGTAGCCTGACATTTTTTTCTCTGTTTATGGACATAGCATAAACATGTAAGGACAAATACCAGAAGCCTAAAATTTCCAAATCAAATCCAACAGATCTGAATATAAATAGGGATAGACAATATGTCAGTGCCAAGTTATTGGACGAGATTAAAGGTTTTTGTTTTTTAATTTATTGAATCTATTGTCACTATTTACGACCCCTATTTTTACATTGATACCTTTGCCGATAACATTAACTTAAAAACATTAATAATATCCATTTTTCATAATGTTGATGGCTAAATCCAATTGTAGCATTTAAAATGACTAATTTTAGTTATTAGCCATAACATGAAAATAATTATTGGCTTATCAGTATCGGCCAGAATTTTACAGCCCAGGCTCACTGAAAAACGTGCCTTTGGCAACATTTCTGTAAAATTATATTATGTTGCTTCTTGGACATTTCATGACACTTTAAAAGTGAAATGTCCAGTGAGTGGCACAGTTTTATATGAAACAGATGAAAATTAATTTGGCAACATTTCATTACTTTGTTTTTTTTTTACATATCATGATAATTTGGAAATGAAATGCCCAGTGAGTAACATTCAGGTTAAAAAGTGCTCTATCTAATGCTCTATTTCTTTTTTTAAGCTTTTTTTTTTTTAAATCATGACTCATGTTTCACAGTACTTGTACCTGAGTACTTGTACCAGGTGAGCCACTGAGCAAGTTTATGTCAGAAAAGCCATTCAAAAAAAATCCCACTGTTTTTGTCTATTCATGTCTTTTTATTAAAAAAAAAAAAAAAACAGGACTTTTTAAAGTCCCTTTTTTCTTATGCTCTAAAAAATGTAATGACATGACAAATGATTAAATTCACAAAACTTTTCTGGTAGTCAGGACTGGAGTAGCTATATAGAGCTGGTTATGTGATGCAAATGTCAAGATAATTAGTTTACTAATCATACATGATGGTAAAAGTGTTTTGAGGTCATAACATATTATTATGCAAAAAAATGTGCAAAACTAAGTCTTTGTTAATAAAAAAAACCTGCCCCATAACCATAATTCGTATGAAAAGAAATAAAAATTGTTGCCATTTTACTACCTCAAGTGGTAATTTTAGCTGGAAACTGCAGTGAATTTTATGTAAATTTAATAAAGAGATCACTTCGAGCATTTGTTTCATAAATGGTATCTCAATTGCTCAGAATTCAGTGTAAAAACGCAACAAAATAAAAATTCAACTCAATGCTGGGCAACAAGCATGAAACACAATTACGCACCATGTGACTAGTAAGTCAAATCTCAAATAACTGCCCTGATGACTTGTGTTCTACCCGCTTAAATGATAGAAGTACTTGTGCTGTCCAATCTATAAAGACTGTGTCTGTTCCCCGAATAGTGAGGTCAAAATATAAATTTAATGCAGGATCTAGAAAAAATCTTATACAGATATATGAATTCATTTAAAAGGTCACGCATCCTTTAGATAGCCCTTCTGATGTGAGCCAACACTCGCTGGAAATGTATTAATGGTAATGCCAACTCAAATATTATTTCAGTCAGTGAAGAATTGGACCAAGTTTGCAGAACAGAGTGAGGAAGCAGGTTTATGAGAGTGGAGGTTATTTATGTAACGTGTTGTTTTTTTGAGGCCTCGCAAGTTTTTCGGTAACTTTGGCACGCATGACACACACGTAATATAAAAAAACAAGCGAGTGCTGGAGAGATACGAAGGCTGAAAATCACCAAATGTCAGTCTCGACCTTTCCGCCCCAGTTATCTATCTGCCATGGCGAGCTTTGGACCGGCCTGTTCTACATGTATTTCACCTATGACTGATTAGCCACAAGAAATGAATCATAAGTGCACACTAGATGAAAAGAATTGGAAGATGAAAAATTAGACCTAGACTGAAGCTAAAAGGAAAGGAGACCTGCCAACATTTCTAAGCCTCCCTAATTGACTCACTTGAGGGCCAAGACTCTAGTGACAGAGAGGTGTTTCAGAAGTCAATGTTCTCCACAACTACTGCTGAGGACAGAATATATGTTTCTAGGTATTTAAAATAAATATTTCATTTAACTGTCAGTTCTGTGGGGCGAGCGCCTGCGTCTTTCATGTGATGGCAGTTTAGAAGGGGGCCTGTCGACATGTGGAGAGCCACTGCTAGTGAGCTGAAGGCATCCTTCTCTTTCCAAAGCAAGAGGGCTCCTTTCATCAGAGAGGCCGGGCGCAGTGGACCACGCGGAATCAGCCTT